>NW_019263895.1:0-3305 GCF_002742605.1 Olea europaea var. sylvestris | reverse complement strand
ATTGTCATAGCTATTTCTGCATGATTAAGCCCCAGTTTTAAAATAATACGCTCAACCAATTCATGATACTTGCACGTTTCATTACTAGGATAAATTACGTATGACCTCCTTGTGGCAAGCAAACGTGCAAAACTACCATCCCTGATCACATGAAGATAACAACATATCACATTTAATTCATTAAAATTAGGAAACATTCAGATGTAATAGAGATAGACAATGTGGAGATAACATGTTACAGTTAGACACAAATAACTAAAAGGATGCATAATTTTACATTTAACTACAATAGTATAACATACTGAAAAAATAAGTCACACATAGATTAGTTTAGGACATATGTTCACATTTAAATATTGACATATGATGAACACTTGTAAGGTCACTGAGGGTAGATTTCATAGCAATGGCTTTGGACTCAGATTAGGATGAGGAAGTCATATATGGATCAATATAAGCCACAAGAATTTATATTTAATGTAAATATATTCACATACAGTCCACAAATGTAAGGTCACAAATAGTCAATTTCATTGCAATGACATGAGTTACAGATTAAACTAATTCCATTTATGACCTGTTAAGATTTTAGCCGATAGGTCACAAACTATTCAATTCAGTAGTCACAACTAGTCATAGCTAATGGAAACATGTATCAACTTGAAGAAGCTTAAAAATGGTCATAGATAGTCATATTCACAGTTCACAATAGTCACATATCAATATGTTCGGAACTATATATTGAAAACAAAAAATGCATACTATTAATCGTTGATGAGAAAACATACGTCACATATTGGGTAAAATGCAACATACTGTTCACAATGGAAAATCTTTGTTGACGGTCAGACAAATGATTGTCGCTCTTGTTTTGTCTGTTGCTGTCTTTGACTTACGAACAAGCAGTCCCACTACACTAAAAATGTAGGAAGACATCATCGGTGAAATAATTATGAATTCTTGATAGATGTATGAATATGACTAGGCCAGTTTCCTTCGATGGCCAATCAAAAAATGGTCACAAACTATTATGACTAGTTGTGACTACTGAATTGAATAGTTTGTGACCTATCGGCTAAAATCTTAACAGTTCATAAATAGTCAGATTGGGTAAACATGTATCAACTTGAAGAAGCTTAGATATGGTCATAGATAGTCATATTCACAGTTCACAATGGTCACATATCAATATGTTCGGAACTATATATTGAAAACAAAAAATGCATACTATTAATCGTTGATGAGAAAACATATGTCACACATTGGGTAAAATGCAACATACTGTTCACAATGGAAAATCTTTGATGACGGTCAGACAAATGATTGTTGCTCTTGTCTTGTCTGCTGCTGTCTTTGACTTACGAACAAGCAGTCCCACTACACTAAAAATGTAGGAAGACATCATCGGTGAAATAATTATGAATTCTAGATAGATGTATGAATATGACTAGACCAATTTCCTTCGATGGCCAATCAAGAAGCCAAGCTAGCATACCGAGTGAGGAAGAATGAATTCAACTTGGTTCAAAAACATCTTTCTAAATCATAAGCTTATGAGAATATTATATTTTCACTGGAGTTCAACTTATCTAAAACAATGAATATTAGAAGTATGTCGATGCAATTGTGACTTTATTCATTCATTGTGGCTCGAAATCGAGGATTAACAGTGAAAATTCTGTGATTGTGGAGAGTTTTTTTGGAGCTCGATCTGTAAAGAGAGAAAATTGCGTTTGATTCTTAAATGAGAAGGAGAAATATATTTTAGATATGGTATAGTAACTGATTTGTTGAAGATAATTTAGCATAGTATATTTACTCCAAATTTAGTGTATGTTATATCATAATTATATGTTTCATATTTTGATTTACCACCTAATATATGAAAGTTTTTAGGGAGTTCATTAATTTTGAAATTTATAGTGTAGTAGTTATGTATTATTTCCAAAAAAATTATCCTGATTCTTACCCTATACACACCCAGTGGAGATAAAAAAAAAAAAAATTGGTTCATTTTTACTTTTCTTCAAATCATTTTAGAAATCTATTTATTTTGTAAATTCAAAAATATTGATTTGTGATGTTTTGTGTTCTTGGGGGATTTGAACGTTCAGAGGTCCATGAATTTTTTCTTCAAGCTTCTACCATGTAAAATTTTGTTTTTCATGGTTTATGTTCGGTTAATTTCATTAATTCCAAAAATAAAATTGTATTTAGATCTACACAAACCGTCTTAGAATAAATTCGATTACTTGTTAAGTAGGCTTAACTAATCATATCTTGCATGCAATTTTTAGGGAAAAAAAATCCAATTTGATAAACAAATAAGAATATTCAACTAAAAGTGAATTAATACGTTCAATCTATTTTCGTCTATGATAAAAATTCACTGTTATTGTCCATGAATGTTCTTTACATATTAGGTTCATTGCATGTTGATATTTGTTCCGCCTCTCCTTTGCTAATGATAGTTTTGAGAACAAAAAACCTATAGAGAAACAACTACGCATTTTCTTCTCCATGACTGCTCCAGCGTGAGAATTAGTAGGTAAAGAAGAAGAATATGTGATATGAAAATTTCTCTTGTATATTTGTAAAAGCTGAGGTTCTAGCCTTTAAGTTGAAATGGTACCTTTATTTATAGGAGTGGTGGTGTACAACATGTTTCTTTGATATTGCAGGGATGAGGGCTATAGCATATTCCCTACTTTTTCCTAAATTTTTAGAGTTAATAAAAGATAGTATAACCATCTCAATCGGCGATAATAATTGTTTCCCTAAAGCTATATTCAATAAGCTACACTACAAGAGCCTAATAATAGTCGGCCGCAAAAAGGACAACTGCTATCTTTTTTTTAAAGTAAGACGAGGCAGCCTAAGTGATCCCATACTGAAATCGCTCAGTCTCAAAGATGGTGGCAATCGCTACTTCCATCATGAGTGTTGGAAAAATATATTCCATATTTTTACAAACAGAATTTATTGATTTCCTTAATATTCCTATTATTTTTTTACTTGTCAAATTATTCGTCAAAATTGTGTGAAAAAGTTACGGGTTATGACCAGACCATACAGCTAGCGGTTTTGCTAGTGATACATCGAAGTGTATATAATGGTGTACACTCCACTCACATGGGTGAGGGACCCACTCGAATAAAATATTCTTTCTTTCACATGGGTCTCACACCCATGTGAGTGGGGTATACATCATTCGGTACACCACATTATGTACCACTAGAAAAATTCTACAGCTAGTACTGATTGACAGGGATGGCAAGCAAATCCATCCAAAAATTCTAAGTTAC
>NW_019263894.1:12582-13695 GCF_002742605.1 Olea europaea var. sylvestris | reverse complement strand
CAAGTGTAAATCCTAGAAAACTTGAAGAATACAAAGGATGAATATGAATATGACTTTTAAAAACCTTGATCTTTGATTTTGAAAGTAATATGAAACCTTGATGCTTTTGTGATGTGTTTGCCTTCAACATGGATCCAATATATACATGCATACACCACATTCACGAAATGGTACCGAACTTTAAGCCAAAAGACACCAATTTTGAATTTACAATAGGAGAAAACGACATTCAACAGCAAAATAAATACACCATGCGATCGCATGGTTTGTCCATGCCGAGACCATTTGGTCTCGGCACTAGGCCATGCGACCGCATGGCTATCAAAAAAATTTTTTTTTTTTTTTTGTTGTTGTTGTTGTTTATTTTGAACAACAAATCACAACATTACCAATCCAAACTCAAATCCCATAATTTTAATAAAATAAAAGTACAAGTAAGAATAAAAAATAATATATAAATGAGGTAACAAACAGAATTAGAGATTACCTTACATCTCATCTCACTCCACCCCACCTCAAGCGAGGATTGGGGTGGGGGTAAGAATGGGATGAAAAAATCCTTGCCAAGGTAGAGACAAGGGCCTTTGCCATCCCAAGTTATATCCAATAAATATTGACACCGTATATAGGGCTTTGAGATAATTACCATGTGGTCAACATCTTTTTATCACTTTCACTACTATTGCTCTAGTGATTCAGTTAACCAACGTTGGAGCTCTACCTTTAAGGTTTTATCTTCTTTGGGTATGATGCAAGCAAGATTTAAAGATCCAAACCGTTCATTGGAAAAATGCGCATTTCTTTGACAAATCATCCCAAAAATTAGAGATTGGCCTCATCAACACTTTTGCTAACACCAAATCCTACCATGATGGATTGAAAACACTTGTTGTTCAATCAATGTATAGAATTATTTCGCTTCTATCATTCAACTTTTCCTTTGTTTTAAATTAGTAGTTATACTTTAAGTTTCTATATTATTATTTTAGGCATTTAATTTGCTTAGCTAGGAAATTTATCTTGAAAAATTTGGTAGCGCACTGTTTTTGTCGTCATTTGTGATATAAAAACAAGGAAAAAGAGGATCTTTCAGGTCATCTAACTTTTTTTTTT
>NW_019263894.1:0-3619 GCF_002742605.1 Olea europaea var. sylvestris | reverse complement strand
ATAAAACCTAGTAATACTTATGGATATGGTAATGGACCTTACGGTTGCAATAATAATGTTATAGCTGGAGCTGGAGCTGGAGCTAGAGCTGGAGCATTAGCTCCACATTAGTTCAGAATGGTGCAGATGCAAAGCGTAGGTGGCGTTGGGATTGAGCGAACAGTGTTTGAATCGGTGCCCGTGGTCCAATGGACGATTGCAGAAAAACGACTCAGACTGTTTGGTGTAAACATGGAGTGTCCCATATTGTCTTTACAACTGTATTGGGACTTTTTGAACTTTTTTATTTTTTTATTTAGGACTCTTTTGAACTTTTTTTAAAAATTGGGACTATAATTGCAATTAATTCTTTTTTTTATTTAAATAGAAGGGTATATTTAAATAGAAGGGTATATTTGTCATTTTATAGCTTTCTATTGAGAAAAATGATGAAATAGATGTTTTGCACAAGAAAAGGTAAAAGTAGGAATGAAATGAGACAAAAAAAAAAAGAAAAAAAGAAAGGTATGGACATTTTTAAAAAAATTATGAAAGATAGGGATGTTTTGTGCTCATTACCCAATTAATTATATACTTTAAAAAAAAAAACAGAAAAGATGACAATGAAAGGAAATAATAAAAATTTTGTCGTTGTTCGGAGAGAGTGGTTTGATTCGGGAGACTGCAAAGGAAAAATATAATTTAAGATTTTTTAAGACAAGATCTTTTGTGACAAAATATTTTATTGACTTTCTTAATGAATTTATAAAAATTTTGTTAATAGATGAACTTTAAAAGATTTGATGTATTTCAAACTTAAAATATATGCAACCAAATCTTTTGAAATTTCATCGCATTTGATGAGATTCTCATAGAATTTGTGAAAATTAAAATCCACGAAATTTATTATGATTTATAATCTTTTAAAATCAACCAAAATCCTAGTTAAGGACACTCCATAAATATTACATGAGTTTGGCATCATTATATTAGATATTTTATTCAACTCATATTTCAATAGTATGCTTTTGGACGATATGATCATCTCAAATCAATTTCCCAACAATAATGTAACTTTCGCATCAAAACGGTGCAACTTTCTTTTATACCATCTTATTTAGTTATCTCCAACTCATTACCCCCGCCCCCACCCCCCAAAAAAAGAAAAGAAAAAAAAAAGAACAGTTTCTTCTTTATTTTTAAATTCTCTACAGCTAATTGATAAGTGTAAATATTACACATATTTTGTTTATCAAAAGTGACATTTGAAAGTAATTTTATCAATGGGATATTTAACTTTACGTGTTCATTGTTTATTTTAGTGAAAACTCAATATTGGAAGAGAACGGATGAAAATGAATGATATTTGATCAAAAAGGATTAAAGTTGAATATATTTTGAAAGTTGGAATCGAGGAGTCACGTTTGAAAGTTTCGAGGAGTCATGTTTGAAAGTTTAAGGACATCAATTAAAATATTTAAGGACTCAACAATAACTAGAAAGAGGAAACAATAATCGATTCGCGAAAGTTTAATTTTTAGCAATTTCGATTACCCTAATTTGACTTAAATTTTGATTCGTTTCATCTTTGCACACTATGTTGTACCTAAATGAGGCCTATAGATAAGAATTTTTCATTCAAACAGAATGAAAGGTTAGAAGGGACACATTCTTGAGGCAAAATACATAGATTTATTCATAAATTCTCAAGAATGGTAACTATAAATTGGAATTTGAATGTTGGATTTCATCAATGATCTGAATATCTAATATCATCCAAAAAGAGTTTGAAGATCTATTGTTGGGATCTAGGTGTCGAAGAACAATAATTGATTAGATTCTTTTCTTCTTTTATTATATTAAACCCAATAATATTTTTATCTCTTATTGTTTAATTCCGCTATTACGAGAGGCTCAATAATTGATTGTAAGGATGCAAGATGTAGCCCCTGTTTGGGCTCCAATAATTCCAAAATGCATTTTTCTTTATCTTTACAATCAGATATTCTCCAATAAAATAATATTAAATCCAAAAAATTTTCTTCTTTTTAACCACATATTCTTTAGAAAATCAGTATTACAAAATACTTTTTTTCCCCCAAAACTAATTATGAAGGAACTCAAACACGGGTGTACCTTAGTTTTAATATTTATTTGCTTCAAAAGATTTCATGCAACTTTGATTATGCATTAATTATATATTGTCTATTTACTTGCTTGACATTCAATTACTTGTATTCCGATTTCTTGATTTGGGGACAATATTGAGATTGAGAGCAGATATATTTGTTTGACTAGTATTATAAGTTACGTAGATTTTAATAGAGGATTGAGAGATACAATTATAGTCTGCAATCTTAATTAAATTCTTGTGAATTAATACATTTATATGTGTATGAATCTATGTAGAGATATAATAAATTTGAGCATGTGAATAATGTTACTTTTTCTTCAGAGAAACTTTAGCTAAAATTAATTAATTCAATCGTTAATATGTATGAAAAAGGTACTGAATTAACCTAGTTAAATTTGAATTTCTAACCAAGTAATCTCATATGTTTTTCACAGTCTTTAAACGTAGATTAATTTAGTATCAATTAGTCATAACTTAAAATCTTAATTGATAATTGGTTAATGCGTTAATTTAGATTGAAAGAATTAGAACAAATATTGATAGTAAATACACAGTCTCTATAAGATACATATTCTATTACTACTATAATTATTGAATTAAAAGTTACATTTAATTTACTAATATATTATATTTATAATAATTTTTTGGAAAAAGCATTACACTTATTGAATTAAAAGTTACATTTCAATTTGAGTCGGAATTTTTTTACTAAGATGTTGTCACATCTACAACTTTGCGCTTGTCTGGAGGAGATTTTCACAAAATGTTAATGAGAATTTCGACCATTCTGGGAATGTGGGTCACCTCTGCCAGCTGCAATTTTTCACTGCATATTTGCCAAATTACCATAAATGCCCATCATTCAAATGGAATGGCTTAAATATACATGGGTACCTGAGTCATTTTGTAAATAATGGTCAATTAGTGCGGCTCAAATTTTGCTATAACGGTCAAAATTTTAATTAAAATTTTTACTGAGAATCGCCTCTAAACATCCTCTTTGTGTTTAATTGTTATAAAAGTTAATGGACTTGAGAACTTACCAATATGTTATATCAACCTTTGTTTTGTGTACCATGTGTCATATGCCATTTTTACATATATGGGATGTTTATCTAAAATATTAGGTTTAAAAAGCTAATTTATTAAATTAAAAAGGAGGGGAAAAAAATGAACTGCGCATATGAAATCTAACATTTTTAGTGCCAATAATATTTAAATGATTATGGGTTTGAATTTGATATAAACTGTTTTTCGGGGCCCAATTAATTATACAGAAAAGGTGACAATGAAAGGAAATAATAAAAAAAATTTCGTTGTCCGAAGGGAGTGGTTTGATTCGGTGTGACTGCAAAGGAAAAATATAATTTAAGATTCTTTAAAATTTACTTTATTGACTTCCTTAATTTCATTAGTTGAAGATTGTGACCAAATCTTTTGTCCAAAATATAGATAAATTTATAATCTATTCTTAATCTAGCTTGTGATGAATTTAAAAAAAAAAAA
>NW_019263893.1:12308-13702 GCF_002742605.1 Olea europaea var. sylvestris | reverse complement strand
CAGAAATTAATTATTTGGAGGTCCAAATGAAGGAGTTTGGCCAAAATCCCGTGATCCCGAGTCTGTGCACCGAGTCCAATTTCGCAGGCCGTTTCCAATCAACATGCAACAAATTTCAGTCAATTTCGACACCGTCGCGACAAATGGCAAAATTGCCCCTGGTAATGTTTTGCTTCGTTAATTTTTTGTCCAACACTTCTTCAACCTGACATAATTAAGAAGGAAATTAATTATTCGGAGGCCTAAACGAAGGAATTTGGCCAAAATCCTGTGATTCTGGGTCTGTACCCGAAGTCCAATTTCGCGGGTCATTTCCAATCAACCTACCAAATTTCGGCCCATTTCGACACTGTCGGGAAAAATGACAAAATTGCCTCTGGTGCAGTTTTGCTTTGTTAATTTTCTGTCAAGCACTTCTTCAACCTCACATAATTAATAAGGAAATTAATTGATCGGAGGCCCAAACGAAGGAATTTGGCTAAAATCCCGTGATCCCGGTCTGTGCCTCGAGTCCAATTTCTTGGCCGTTTCCAATCAACCTGCTAAATTTCGACCCATTCCGACACCGTTGCGAAAAATGACAAAATAGCCCCTGTTGTGGTTTTGCTTTGCTAATTTTCTGTCCAACACTTCTTCAACCTTACATAATTAATAAGGAAATTAATTATTCGGAGGTCCAAACGAAGGAATTTGGCTAAAATCCCGTGATCCCGGGCCTGTGCCCCAGGTCCAATTTCGCAAGCCGTTTAAAATCAACCTGCCAAATTTCGACCCATTCCGACACCGTCGCGACAAATGACAAAATTGCCCCTGGTGTGGTTTTGCTTTGTTAATTTTCCATCCAACACATCTTAAACCTGACATAATTAATAAGGAAATTAATTATTCGGTGGTCCAAACGAAGGAATTTGGTTAAAATCTCGTGATCCCAGGTCTTTGTCCCGAGTCCAATATCGCGGGCTGTTTCCTTTCAACCTGCCAAATTTTGGCTGATTCCGACACCGTCGCGACAAATGGCAAAGTTGCCCCTGGTACGGTTTTTCTTTGTTAATTTTTTGTCCAGCACTTCTTCAACTTGACATAATTAAAACGGAAATTAATTGTTCGAAGGCCCAAACGAAAGAGTTTGGCTAAAATCCCGTGATCCCATGTCTGTGCCCGGAGTCCAATTTCGTGGGCCGTTTCCAATCACCCTGCAACAAATTTTGGCCCATTCTGACACCGTCACGACAAATGACAAAATTGCCCTGGTACGATTTTGCTTTGTTAATTTTCTGTCCAACACTTCTTCAAACTGACATAATTAAGAAGGAAATTAATTATTCGGAGGCCCAAATGAAGAAATTTTGCTAAAATCCCGTGGTCCCGGGTCTGTACCCTTAGTCTAATTTCAT
>NW_019263893.1:0-3281 GCF_002742605.1 Olea europaea var. sylvestris | reverse complement strand
ACATCGTCGAGAAAAATGACAAAATTGCCCCCGGTGCGATTTTGCTTTGTTAATTTTGTGTCCAGCACTTCTTCAACCTGACATAAAGGAAATTAATTATGCGGAGGCCTAAACAAAGGAATTTGGCTAAAATCCCATGATCCTGAGTCTGTGCCCTGAGTTCAATTTCGTGGGCCATTTCAAATCAACCTACCAAATTTCGGCCCATTCCAACACCGTCGCGACAAATGAAAAAATTGCCTCTGGTGCAGTTTTTCTTTGTTAATTTTCTATCCAGCAATTCTTCACCCTAACATAACTAATAAGGAAATTAATTATTCAGAGGCCCAAATGAAGGAATTTGGCTAAAATCTCGTGATCCCGGGTCTATGCCCCGAGTCCAATTTCGCGGGCCGTTTCAAATCAACCTGCCAAGTTTTGGTCCATTCCGACACCGTCGCGACAAATGGCAAAATTGCCGCTGGTGCGATTTTGCTTTGTTAATTTTCTATCCAACACTTCTTCAACATGACATAATAAATAAGGATATTAATTATTCGGAGACCCAAATGAAGGAATTTGTCGAAAATCCCGTGATCTCGGGACTGTGCCCCGAGTCCAATTTCGCGTGCTGTTTCTAATCAACCTGCCAAATTTTGGCCCATTCTGTCACCGTCGCGACAAATGACAAAATTGCCCCTGGTGCAGTTTTGCTTTGTAAATTTTCTGTCCAACACATCTTAAACCTGACATAATTAACCAGTAAAATAATTATTTGGAGGCCCAAACGAAGGAATTTGTCAAAAATCCCTTGATCCCGGGTCTGTGCCCCAAGTCCACTTTCTCGGGCCCTTTCCAATCAACCTACCAAATTTCGGCTGATTTCGACATCGTCGCAACAAATGACAAAATTGCCCCCTGGTGCTATTTTTCATTGTTAATTTTCTGTTTAGCACTTCTTCAACCTAACACAATTAATAAGGAAATTAATTATTTGGAGGCCCAAATGAAGGAATTTGGCTAAAATCCCATGATCCTGGGTTTGTACCCCGAGTCCAATTTCGTGGGCCGTTTCAAATTAACCTACCAAATTTCGGCCCATTCCGACACCATCGCGACAAATGACGAAATTGCCCCTGTACGGTTTTGTTTCGTTATTTTCCTGTCCAACAATTCTTCAACTTGACATAATTAATAAGGAAATTAATTATTTGGAGGTCCAAAAGAAAGAATTTGGCTAAAATCCCGTGATCTCGGGTCTTCGCCCCGAGTCCAATTTCGCGGGCCGTTTCCTATCAACCTGCCAAAATTTGGCTGATTTCGACACCGTCGTGATAAATGACAAAATTGCCCCTGGAGCAGTTTTTATTTGTTAATTTTCTATCTAGCACTTCTTCAAGTTGACATAATTAATGCGAAAATTAATTATTCGGAGGCCCAAACGAAGGAGTTTGGCTAAAATCCCATGATTTCGGGTTTGTGCCCCGAGTCCAATTTCGTGGGCCGTTTCCAATCAACCTGCAAAAAATTTCGGCCCATTCAGACATCGTCGCGATAAATGAAAAAATTGCCCCTGGTACGGTTTTGCTTTGTTAATTTTCTGTCCAACACTTCTTCAACCTGACATAATTAATAAGGAAATTAATTATTTGGGGGCCCAAACAAAGGAATTTTACTAAAATTCTGTGATCCTGAGTCTGTGCCCTGAGTCCAATTCCGCGGGCCGTTTACAATCAACCTGCCAAATTTCGGTTCATTTCGACATCGTCGGGAAAAATGACAAAATTGTCCCAGGTGCAGTTTTGCTTTGTTAATTTTCTGTCCAGCACTTCTTTAACCAAACATATTTAACAAGGAATTTAATTATTCAGAGGCCCAAACGAAGGAATTTGGCCAAAATCTTATGATCCCTGGTCTGTGCCCCGAGTCCAATTTCGCGGGCCATTTCCAATCAACTTGCCAAATTTCGGCCCATTTCGACATTATCACGCGAAATGGCAAAATTGCCCCTGGTACGATTTTTCTTTGTTAATTTTTCTGTCCAGCACTTCTTCAACCTGACATAATTAATACGAAAATTAATTATTAAGAGGCCCAAACGAAGGAATTTGGCTAAAATCCCGTGAACCCAAGTCTGTACCCCGAGTCCAATTTCGCAGGCCGTTTCCAATAAACCTGCCAAATTTCGGCCCATTCCGACACCGTCGCGCTAAATGACAAAATTGCCCCTGGTGCGGTGTTGTTTTGTTAATTTTCGGTCCAACACTTCTTCAAACTGACATAATTAATAAAGAAATTAATCATTTGGAGGCCCAAACGAAGGAATTTGGCTAAAATCCCGTGATCCCAGGTCTGTGCCCCGAGTCTAATTTCGCGATTCGTTTCCAATCAACCTGCAAAATTTACGCCCCCAGTGCAATTTCTCTTTGTTAATTTTCTGTCCTGCAATATTCAACCTGACATAATTAATACGAAAATTAATTATTCGGAGGCCCAAACGAAGGAATTTGGATAAAATCCTGTGATCTCGGGTCTATGCCCTTGTCCTATTTCGCGAGCCGTTACCAATCAACGTGCCAAATTTCGGTCCATTCCGACACCGTCGTGCCAAATGACAAAATTGCCCCCAGTGTGATTTTTCTTTGTTAATTTTCTGTCCACCACTTCTTCAACCCGGCATAATTAATAAGGAAATTAATTATTCGGAGGCCCTAATGAAGAAATTTGGCTAAAATCTCGTGATCCCGAGTCTGTGCCCCGAGTCCAATTTCACGGTCCTTTTCCAATCAACCTGCCAAAATTTGGCCCATTCCGACAACGTTTCAAAAAATGACAAAATAGCCCCTGGTGCGGTTTTGCTTTGTTAATTTTCTGTCCAGCAGTTTTTCAAACTGACATAATTAATAAGGAAATTAATTATTCGGAGGCCCAAATGAAGGAATTTGGCTAAAATCCCGTGATCCCAGGTCTGTGCTCAGCGACCAATTTCGTGGGCCGTTTCCAATCAACCTGCCAAATTTCGGCCTTTTCCGACACCATCGCGGCAAATGATAAAATTGCCCCGGGTGCGGTTTCGCTTTGTTAATTTTCTGTCAAGCACTTCTTCAACCTGACATAATTAATAAGGAAATTAATTATTCAGAGGCCCAAATGAAGGAATTTAGCTAAAATCCCGTGATCCCAGGTCGGTGCCCCGAGTCCAATTTTGCAACCTGTTTTCAATCAACCTACCAATTTTTTGCCCATTCCGACACTATCACGAGAAATGGCAAAATTGCCCCTGGTGCGGTTTTTCTTTGTTA
>NW_019263892.1:0-13702 GCF_002742605.1 Olea europaea var. sylvestris | reverse complement strand
AAAGTGGCTTTTGATTTCATGATAACTTCGGGTTTGTTCATTTTTGGCAAATTGCTAGTCTAATTCGATTGGAATGGAGCCAAAGAAAAGTGGTTTTCATTTCATGATAACTTCTAGTTCGTTCATTTTTGGGGAATTGCTAGTGTAAATCGATTGAAATCGAGCCAATGAAAAGTGGCTTTTGATTTCATGATAACTTTGGGCTTGTTCATTTTTGGCGAATTGCTAGTCGAATTCGATTGGAATCGAGCCAAAGCAAAGTGATTTTTCATTTCATGATAACTTCGGGCTTGTTCATTTTAGAAATGCTAGTCTAATTCGATTGGAATTGAGCTAAAGTAAGTGGTTTTTCATTTCATGATAACTTCGGGTTTGTTTGTTTTTGACGAAACGCTAGTCTAATCGATTGGAATCGAGCCGATGAAAAGTGGCTTTTAATATCATGCTATCTTTGGGTTTCTTCGTTTTGGCGAATTGGTAGTCTAATTCGATTGGAATCGAGCCGATGAAAAGTGGCTTTTAATATCATGCTATCTTTGGGTTTCTTCGTTTTGGCGAATTGGTAGTCTAATTCGATTGAATCGAGCCAATGAAAAGTGGTTTTTCATTCCACGATAACTTTGGGTTTGTTCATTTTGGCGAATTGCTAGTCTAATATGATTGGAATCGAGCCAATGAAAAGTCGTTTTTCATTTCAGGATAACTTCGGGTTTGTTCGTTTTTGGCGAATTGCTAGTCTAATTCGATTGGAATCGAGACAAAGAAAAGTGGTTTTTCATTTCATGATAAGTTCGGGTTTGTTCATTTTTGGCGAATTGCTAGTCTAATTCGATTGGAATCGAGACAAAGAAAAGTGGTTTTTCATTTCATGATAAGTTCGGGTTTGTTCATTTTTGGCGAATTGCCAGTGTAAATCGATTGGAATCGAGCCAATGAGCAGTGGCTTTTGATTTCCAGATAACTTTTGGTTTGTTCTTTTTTGGCGAATTGCTAGTCTAATTCGATTGGAATCGAGCCAAAGAAATGTTGTTTTTTATTTCACGATAACTTCGGGCTTGTTCGTTTTTAGGGAATCGCTAGTCTTAATCGATTGGAATCGAGCCAATGAAAAGTGGCTGTTGATTTCATGATGTCTTCGGGTTTGTTCTTCTTGGCGAATTGGAAGTCTAATTCGTTTTGAATCCAACTAATGAAAAGTAGTTTTTGATTTCATGATAACATCGAATTTGTTAGTTTTTGGCGCATTGCTAGTCTAATTTGACTGGAATTGTGCCAACGAAAAGTGATTTTTGACTTTATGATAACATAAGTTTTATTCTTTTTTTTTTTTTTTTTTTATGAATTGCTAGTCAAACTGGATTAGAATAGAGCTAATGAAAAGTGGTTTTTGATTTCATGAAAACTTTAGGTTTGTTTGTTTTTAGCGAATTGCTAGTCTAATTCGATTGGAATCGAGCCAATGAAAATTGGTTTTTCATTTTAATGAGAACTTCTGGTTTGTTCATTTTTTGGCGAATTGCTATTCTAAATCGATTGGAGTCGAGCCAATGAAAAGTGGATTTTGATTTCATTATAACTTCGGGTTTGTTCATTTTTGGCGAATTGCTGGTCTAATTTAATTGGAATGGAGCCAATAAAATGTGGTTTTTTCATTTCATGAAATCTCCAGGTTTGTTCGTTTTTGGCGAACTGCTAGTCGAATTCAATTGGAATCGAGCCAATGAAAAGGGGTTCTTCATTTCGTGGTAACTTCGGGTTTGTTCCTTTTTGGCGAATTGCTAGTCCAATTCGATTGGAATCGAGCCAATGAAAAGTGGCTTTTGATTTCATGATAACTTCGGGTTTGTTCATTTTTGGCTAATTGCTAGTCTAATTCGATTGGAATCGAGTCAAAGAAAAGTGGTTTTTCATTTCCTGATAACTTCTAGTTTGTTCTTTTTTGGCGAATTGCTAGTCCAATTGGATTGAAATCGAGCCAATGAAAAGTGGCTTTTGATTTCATGATAACTTCGGGTTTGTTCATTTTTGGCGAATGGCTAGTCTAATTAGATTGGAATCGAGCCAAAGAAAAGTCATTTTTCATTTCATGATAACTTCGGGCTTGTTCATTTTAGACGAATTGCTAGTCTAATTCGATTGGAGTCGAGCTAAAGTAAGGGGTTTTTCATTCATGATAACTTCGGGTTTGTTCATTTTTGGCGAAACGCTAGTCTAATCGATTGGAATCGAGCCAATGAAAGGTGGCTTTTAATATCATGATATCTTCGGGTTTCTTCGTTTTGGCGAATTGGTAGTCTAATTCGATTGGAATCGAGCCAATGAAAAGTAGTTTTTCTTTCCACGATAACTTTGGGTTTGTTCGTTTTGGCGAATTGCTAGTCTAATATGATTGGAATCGAGCCAATGAAAAGTGGTTTTTCATTTCATGATAACTTTGGGTTTGTTCGTTTTTGGCGAATTGCTAGTCTAATTCGATTGAAATCGAGCCAAAGAAAAGTGGTTTTTCATTTAATGATAACTTCTAGTTTGTTCGTTTTTGGTGAATTGCTAGTGTAAATCGATTGAAATCGAGCCAATGAAAAGTGGCTTTTGATTTCATGATAACTATGGGCTTGTTCATTTTTGGGGAATTGCCAGTCTAATTCGATTGGAATCGAGCCAAAGAAAAGTGGTTTTTCATTTCACGATATCTTTGGGCTTATTCATTTTAGACGAATTGCTAGTCTAATTCGATTGGAATCGAGCTAAAGTAATTGGTTTTTCATTTCATGATAACTTTGGGTTTGTTCATTTTTGGCGAAACGCTAGTCTAATCGATTGGAATTGAGCCAATGAAAAGTGGCTTTTAATATCATGATATATTTGGGTTTCTTCGTTTTGGCAAATTGGTGGTCCAATTCGATTGGAATTGTGCCAATGAAAAGTGGTTTTTGATTTCATGATAACTTCGGGTTTGTTCATTTTTGGCGAATTGCTAGTCTAATTCAGTTGGAATCGAGCTAATGAGAAGTGGTTTTTCATTTCACGATAACTTCAGGTTTGTTCATTTTTGGCGAATTGCTAGTCCAATTCGATTGGAATCGAGCCAATAAAAAGTTGCTTTTTATTTCATGATGACTTCGGGTTTGTTCGATTTGGGCGAATTTCTAGTCTAATTTGATTGGAATCGAGACTAAGAAAAGTGGTTTTTGATTTCATGATAACTTCTAGTTCGTTCATTTTTGGCGAATTGCCAATGTAAATTGATTGGAATTGAGCATATGAAAGGTGGCTTTTGATTTCATGATAACTTTAGGTTTGTTCGTTTTTGGCGAATTGCTAATCTAATTCGATTGGAATCGAGCAAAAGAAATGTTGTTTTTAATTTCATGATAACTTCGGGTTTGTTCATTTTTGGTGAATCGCTAGTCTTAATCGATTGGAATCGAGCCAATGAAAAGTGGCCTTTGATTTCATGATATCTTGGGTTTGTTCGTTTTGGCGAATTGGAAGTCTAATTCGATTTGAATCCAGCTAATGAAAAGTTTTTTTGATTTCATGATAACATCGAATTTGTTCGATTTTGGCGAATTGCTAGTCTAATTTGACTGGAATTGAGCCAACGAAAAGTGATTTTTGATTTTATGATAAATTCGGATTTGTTCTTTTTTTTTGCAAATTGCTTGTCTAATTCGATTAGAATAGAGCTAATGAAAAGTGGTTTTTGATTTCATCAAAACTGCGGGTTTGTTCATTTTTGGCGAATTGCTAGTCTAATTCGTTTGGAATCGAGCCAATTAAATGTGGTTTTTCATTTTGATGATAACTTCTGGTTTGTTCGTTTTTGTCGAATTGCTAGTCTAAATCGATTGGAATCGTGCCAATGAAAAGTGGATTTTGATTTCATTATAACTTCGGGTTTGTTCGTTTTTAGCGAATTGCTGGTCTAATTCAATTGGAATGGAGCCAATAAAACGTGGTTTTTTCATTTTACGATAACTTTAGGCTTGTTCATTTTTGGCGAACTGCTAGTCGAATTCGATTCGAATCGAGCCAATGAAAAGGGGGTTTTCATTTCGTGGTGACTTCTGGTTTGTTCGTTTTTGGCGAATTGCTATTCCAATTCGATTGGAATCGACCCAATGAAAAGTGGCTTCGGATTTCATATTAACTTCGGGGTTGTTCATTTTTGGCGAATTACTAGTCTAATTCGATTGGAATCGAGCCAAAGAAAAGTGATTTTTCATTTCATGATAACTTCTAGTTTGTTCGTTTTTGCTGTATTGCTAGTGTAAATCGATTGAAATGGAGCCAATGAAAAGTAGCTTTTGATTTCATGATAACTTCGGGTTTGTTCATTTTTGGCGAAACGCTAGTCTAATCGATTGGAATCGAGCCAATGAAAAGTGGCTTTTAATATCATGATATCTTCGGGTTTCTTCATTTTGGCGAGTTGGCAGTCTGATTCGATTGGAATCGAGCCAATGAAAAGTGGTTTTTCATTCCACGATAACTTTGGGTTTGTTTGTTTTGGCGTATTGCTAGTCTAATATGATTGGAATCGAGCCAATGAAAAGTGGTTTTTCATTTCATGATAACTTCGGGTTTGTTCATTTTTGGCGAATTGCTAGTCTAATTCGATTGGAATCGAGGCAAAGAATATTGGTTTTTCATTTCATGATAAGTTCGGGTTTGTTCGTTTTTGGCGAATTGCCAGTGTAAATCGATTGGAATCGAGCCAATGAACAGTGGCTTTTGATTTCAAGATAACTTTTGGTTTGTTCTTTTTTGGCGAATTGCTAGTCTAATTCGATTGGAATCGAGCCAAAGAAATGTTTTTTTTAATTTCACGATAACTTCGGGTTTGTTCATTTTTAGCGAATCGCTAGTCTTAATCGATTGGAATCGAGCCAATGAAAGGTGGCTTTTGATTTCATGATGTCTTCGGGTTTGTTCTTCTTGGCGAATTGGAAGTCTAATTCTATTTGAATCCAGCTAATGAAAAGTAGTTTTTGATTTCATGATAACATCAAATTTGTTAGTTTTTGGCAAATTGCTAGTCTAATTTGACTGGAATTGAGCCAATGAGAAGTGATTTTTGATTTTATGATAACATAAGTTTTATTCTTTTTTTTTTTTAAGAATTGCTAGTCAAATTGGATTAGAATAGAGCTAATGAAAAGTGGTTTTTGATTTCAGGAAAACTTTAGGTTTGTTCGTTTTTGGAGAATTGCTAGTCTAATTCGTTTGGAATCGAGCCAACGAAAAGTAGTTTTTCATTTTAATGAGAACTTCTGGTTTGTTCATATTTTGGCGAATTGCTATTCTAAATTGATTGGAGTCGAGCCAATGAGCAGTGGCTTTTGATTTCAAGATAACTTTTGGTTTGTTCTTTTTTGGCGAATTGCTAGTCTAATTCGATTGGAATCGAGCCAAAGAAATGTTGTTTTTAATTTCACGGTAACTTCGGGTTTGTTCATTTTTAGCGAATCGCTAGTCTTAATCGATTGGAATCGAGCCAATGAAAAGTGGCTTTTGATTTCATGATGTCTTCGGGTTTGTTCTTCTTGGCGAATTGGAAGTCTAATTCGATTTGAATCCAACTAATAAAAAGTAGTTTTTGATTTCATGATAACATCGAATTTGTTAGTTTTTGGCGAATTGCTAGTCTAATTTGACTGGAATTGAACCAGTGAAAAGTGATTTTTGATTTTATGATAACATAAGTTTTATTCTTTTTTTTAACGAATTGCTAGTCAAATTCGATTAGAATAGAGCTAATGAAAAGTCGTTTTTGATTTCATGAAAAATTTAGGTTTGTTCGTTTTCGGCAAATTGCTAGTCTAATTCGATTGGAATCGAGCCAATGAAAAGTGGTTTTTCATTTTAATGAGAACTTCTGGTTTGTTCATTTTTTGGCGAATTGCTGTTCTAAATCGATTGGAGTCGAGCCAATGAAAAGTGGATTTTGATTTCATTATAACTTCGGGTTTGTTCGTTTTTGGCAAATTGCTGGTCTAATTTAATTGGAATGGAGCCAATAAAATGTGGTTTTTTCATTTCATGATAACTTCAGGTTTGTTCGTTTTTGGCGAACTGCTAGTCGAATTCGATTGGAATCGAGCCAATGAAAAGGGGTTTTTCATTTCGTGGTAACTTCGGGTTTGTTCGTTTTTGGCGAATTGCTAGTCCAATTGGATTGAAATCGAGCCAATGAAAAGTGGCTTTTGATTTCATGATAACTTCGGGATTGTTCATTTTTGGCGAATTGCTAGTCTAATTCGATTGGAATCGAGCCAAAGAAAAGTGATTTTTCATTTCATGATAACTTCTAGTTTGTTCGTTTTTGGCGAATTGCTAGTCCAATTGGATTGAAATCGAGCCAATGAAAAGTGGCTTTTGATTTCATGATAACTTCGGGTTTGTTCATTTTTGGCGAATTGCTAGTCTAATTCGATTGAAATCGAGCCATAGAAAAGTGGTTTTTAATTTCATGATAACTTCTAGTTTGTTCGTTTTTGGTGAATTGCTACTGTAAATCGATTGAAATCGAGCCAATGAAAAGTGGCTTTTGATTTCATGATAACTTTGCGCTTGTTCATTTTTAGCGAATTGCCAGTCTAATTCGATTGGAATCGAGCCAAAGAAAAGTGGTTTTTCGTTTCACGATATCTTTAGGCTTGTTCATTTTAGACGAATTGCTAGTCTAATTCGATTGGAATCGAGCTAAAGTAAGTGGTTTTTCATTTCATGGTAACTTTGGGTTTGTTCGTTTTTGGCGAAACGCTAGTCTAATCGATTGGAATCGAGCCAATGGAAAGTGGCTTTTAATATCATGATATCTTCGGGTTTCTTCGTTTTTGCGAATTGCTAGTCTAATATGATTGGAATCGAGCCAATGAAAAGTGGTTTTTCATTTCATGATAGCTTCGGGTTTGTTCGTTTTTGGCGAATTGCTAGTCTAATTCGATTGGAATCGAGACAAAGAAAAGTGGTTTTTCATTTCATGATAAGTTCGGGTTTGTTCGTTTTTGGCGAATTGCTAGTCTAATTCGATTGGAATCGAGACAAAGAAAAGTGGTTTTTCATTTCATGATAAGTTCGGGTTTGTTCGTTTTTGGCGAATTGCCAGTATAATTCGATTCGACTCGAGCCAATGAACAGTGGCTTTTGATTCCAAGATAACTTTTGGTTTGTTATTTTTTGGCGAATTGCTAGTCTAATTCGATTGGAACCGAGCCAAAGAAATGTTGTTTTTAATTTCACAATAACTTCGGGTTTGTTCGTTTTTAGCGAATCGCTAGTCTTAATTGATTGGAATCGAGCCAATGAAAGGTGGCTTTTGATTTCATGATGTCTTCGGCTTTGTTCTTCTTGGCGAATTGGAAGTCTAATTCGATTTGAATCCAGCTAATGAAAAGTAGTTTTTGATTTCATGATAACATCGAATTTGTTAGTTTTTGGCGAATTGCTAGTCTAATTTGACTGGAATTGAACCAATGAAAAGTGATTTTTGATTTTATTATAACATAGGTTTTATTCTTTATTTTTAACGAATTACTAGTCAAATTCGATTAGAATAGAGCTAATGAAAAGTCATTTTTGATTTCATGAAATCTTTAGGTTTGTTCATTTTTGGCGAATTGCTAGTCTAATTCGATTGGAATCGAGCCAATAAAAAGTGGTTTTTCATTTTAATGAGAACTTCTGGTTTGTTCATTTTTTGGCGAATTGCTATTCTAAACCGATTGGAGTCGAGCTAATGAAAAGTGGATTTTGATTTCATTATAACTTCGGGTTTGTTCGTTTTTGATAAATTGTTGGTCTAATTTAATTAGAATGGAGCCAATAAAATGTGGTTTTTTCATTTCATGATAACTTCAGGTTTGTTCGTTTTTGGCGAACTGCTAGTCGAATTCGATTGGAAGCGAGCCAATGAAAAGGGGTTTTTCATTTCGTGGTAACTTCGGGTTTTTTCATTTTGGCGAATTGCTAGTCCAATTCGATTGGAATCGAGCCAATGAAAAGTGGCTTTTGATTTCATGATAACTTCGGGTTTGTTCATTTTTGGCAAATTGCTAGTCTAATTCGATTGGAATCGAGCCAAAGAAAAGTGGTTTTTCATTTCATGATAAGTTCGGGTTTGTTCATTTTTGGCGAATTGCCAGTTTAAATCAATTGGAATCGAGCCAATGAACAGTGGCTTTTGATTTCAAGATAACTTTTGGTTTGTTCTTTTTTGGCGAATTGCTAGTCTAATTCGATTGGAATCGAGCCAAAGAAATGTTGTTTTTAATTTCACGATAACTTCGGGTTTGTTCGTTTTTAGCGAATCGCTAGTCTTAATCGATTGGAATCGAGCCAATGAAAAGTGGCTTTTGATTTCATGATGTCTTCGGGTTTGTTCTTCTTGGCGAATTGGAAGTCTAATTCGATTTGAATCCAGCTAATGAAAAGTAGTTTTTGATTTCATGATAACATCGAATTTGTTAGTTTTTGGCGAATTGCTAGTCTAATTTGACTGGAATTGAACCAATGAAAAGTGATTTTCGATTTTATGATAACATAAGTTTTATTCTTTTTTTTTTTTAACGAATTGCTAGTCAAATTCGATTAGAATAGAGCTAATGAAAAGTCATTTTTGATTTCATGAAAACTTTAGGTTTGTTCGTTTTTGGCGAATTGCTAGTCTAATTCGATTGGAATCGAGCCAATAAAAAGTGGTTTTTCATTTTAATGAGAGCTTTTGGTTTGTTCATTATTTGGCGAATTGCTATTCTAAACCGATTGGAGTCGAGCCAATGAAAAGTGGATTTTGATTTCATTATAACTTAGGGTTTGTTCGTTTTTGGCGAATTGCTGGTCTAATTTAATTGGAATGGAGCCAATAAAATGTGGTTTTTTCATTTCATGATAACTTCAGGTTTGTTCAATTTTGGCGAATTGCTAGTCTAATTCGATTGGAATCGAGCCGAAGAAAAGTGGTTTTATTTTTCATGATAACTTCGGGCTTGTTCATTTTTGACGAATTGCTAGTCTAATTCGATTGGAATCGAGCTAAAGTAAGTGGTTTTTCATTTCATGATAACTTCGGGTTTGTTCGTTTTTGGCGAAACGCTAGTCTAATCGATTGGAATCGAGCCAATGAAAATTGGCTTTTAATAGCATGATATCTTCGGGTTTCTTCGTTTTTACGAATTGCTAGTCTAATTCGATTGGAATCGAGTCAATGAAAAGTGGTTTTTTATTCCACGATAACTTTGGGTTTGTTTGTTTTGGCGAATTGCTAGTCTAATATGATTGGAATTGTGCCAATGAAAAGTGGTTTTTGATTTCATGAAAACTTCGAGTTTGTTCATTTTTGGCGAATTGCTAGTCTAATTCGGTTGGAATCGAGCTAATGAAAAGTGCTTTTTCATTTCATGATAACTTCAGGTTTGTTCGTTTTTGGTGAATTGCTAGTCCAATTCGATTGGAATCTAGCCAATAAAAAGTTGCTTTTTATTTCATGATAACTTCGGGTTTGTTCGATTTTGGCGAATTTCTAGTCTAATTTGATTGGAATCGAGACAAAGAAAAGTGGTTTTTCATTTCATGATTGGCGAATTGCTAGTCTAATTTGACTGGAATTGAGCCAACGAAAAGTGATTTTTTGATTTTATGTTAAATTCGGGTTTGTTCTTTTTTCGCGAATTGCTAGTCTAATTTGACTGGAATTGAGCCAACGAAAAGTGATTTTTTGATTTTATGTTAAATTCGGGTTTGTTCTTTTTTCGCGAATTGCTAGTCTAATTTGACTGGAATTGAGCCAACGAAAAGTGATTTTTTGATTTTATGTTAAATTCGGGTTTGTTCTTTTTTCGCGAATTGCTAGTCTAATTTGACTGGAATTGAGCCAACGAAAAGTGATTTTTTGATTTTATGTTAAATTCGGGTTTGTTCTTTTTTCGCGAATTGCTAGTCTAATTCGATTGGAATTGAGCCTATGAAAAGTGGCTTTTGATTTCATGATAACATCGAATTTGTTCGATTTTGGCGAATTGCTAGTCTAATTTGACTGGAATTGAGCCAACGAAAAGTGATTTTTTGATTTTATGATAAATTCGGGTTTGTTCTTTTTTCGCGAATTGCTAGTCTAATTCGATTAGAATAGAGCGAATGAAAAGTGGTTTTTGATTTCATTAAAACTTCGGGTTTGTTCGTTTTTGGCGAATTGGTAGTCTAATTCGTTTGGAATCGAGCCAATGAAATGTGGTTTTTCATTTTGATGATAACTTCTGGTTTGTTTGTTTTTGTCGAATTGCTAGTCTAAATCGATTGGAATCGTGCCAATGAAAAGTGGATTTTGATTTCATTATAACTTCGGGTTTGTTCATTTATGGCGAATTACTTGTCTAAATCATTTGGAATCGAGCCAAAGAAAAGTGGTTTTTCATTTCATGATAACTTCGGGTTTGTTCATTTTTGGCGAATTGCTATCTAATTTGATTGGAATCGAGCCAAAGAAAAGTGGTTTTTCATTTCATGATAACGTTGGGTTTGTTCGTCTTGGCGAATTGCTAGTCTAATATGATTGGAATTGAGCCAATGAAAACTGGTTTTTGATTTCATAATATCTTCGGGTTTTTTTGTTTTTGGCGAATTGCTAGTCTTGAAATCGAGCTAACGAAAAGTGGTCTTTAATTTCATGATAACTTCGGGGTTGTTCATTTTGGGCGAATTCATAGTGTAATTCGATTGGAATCGAGCCAAAGAAAAGTGGTCTTTCATTTCACGATAACTTCGGATTTGTCCGTTTTTGGCGAATTGCTAGTCTAAATCAATTGGAATCAAGCCAATGAAAAGTGGTTTTTCATTTCATGATAACTTCGGGTTTGTTCATTTTGGGCAAATGCTAGTCTAAAGCGATTGGAATCGAGCAAGCTAAAAGCGGCTTTTGATTTCATGATTACTTCGGGTTTGTTCATTTATGGCGAATTACTTGTCTAAATCATTTGGAATCGAGCCAAAGAAAAGTGGTTTTTCATTTCATGATAACTTAGGGTTTGTTCATTTTTGGCGAATTGCTATCTAATTTGATTGGAATCGAGCCAAAGAAAAGTGGTTTTTCATTTCATGATAACTTTGGGTTTGTTTGGTTTTGGCGATTTGCTATCTAATTCGATTGGAATCGAGCCAAAGAAAAGTGGTTTTTCATTTTGTGATAACTTTGGGTTTGTTCGTTTTTGGCGAATTGCTAGTCTAAATCATTTGGAATCGAGCCAATGAAAAGTTGGTTTTCATTTCATGATAAGTTCGGGTTCGTTCATTTTTGGCGAATTACTAGTCTAAATCGATTGGAATCTACCAAGTGAAATGTGGCTTTTGATTTCATGATAACATCGGGTTTGTTTGCTTTTGGCGAATTGCTATCTAATTCGATTGGAATCGAGCCAAAGAAAAGCGGTATTTGATTTCACGATAACTTCGAATTTGTTAGTTTTTGGCAAATTGCTAGTCTAATTCGATTTTAATCGAACTAATGAAAAGTGGTTTTTGATTTCACGATAACGTAGGATTTGTTCGTTTTTGGCCAATTGCTAGTCTAATTCGATTGGAATCGAGCCAAAGAAAAGTGGTTTTTCATTTCATGACAACTTCGGGTTTGTTCTTTTTGGTGAATTCCTAGTCAAATTTGATTGGAATTGAGCCAATGAAACGCGATTTTACATTTTATGATAACTTCGGGTTTGTTCATTTTTGGCAAATTTCTAGTCTAAATCGATTGGAATCGAGCCAAAGAAAAGCGGTTTTTCATTTTATGATAACTTCAGGTTTGTTCATTTTTGGTGAATTGCTCATCTAAATCGATTGGAATCGAGCTAATGAAAAGTGGTTTTTGATTTCACGATAACTTCGAATTTGTTCGTTTTTGGCGATATGCTAGTCTAAATCGATTGGAATCGAGCCAATGAAAAGTGGCTTTTGATTTCAGGATAACATTGGGTTTGTTCGTTTTTGGCGAATTGCTAGTCTAATTCGATTGGAATCGAGCTAAAGAAAAGTGGTTTTTCATTTCATGATAACATCAGGTTTGTTCATTTTTGGCGAATTGCTAGTCTAAATCGATTGGAATTGTGCCAAAGAAAAGCGGTTTTTCATTTCATGTTAACTTTGGATTTGTTCATTTTTGGCGAATTGCTAGTCTAATTCGATTGGAATCGAGCCAAAAAAAAAGTGGTTTTTCATTTCATGATAACTTGTTCATTTTTGGAGAATTGCTAGTGTAATTCGATTGGAATTGAGCCAAAGAAAAGCGATTTTTCATTTCATGATAACTTCGGGTTTGTTCATTTTTGGAGAATTGCTCGTCTAATTCGATTGGAATCGAGCTAATGAAAAGTGGTTTTTGATTTCACGATATCTTCGGATTTGATCATTTTTGGCGAATTGCTTGTCTAAAACGATTGGAATTGAGCCAATGAAAAGTGGCTTTTGATTACATGATAACTTTGGGTTTGTTCATTCTTGGGGAATTCCTAGTCCAATTCGATTTGAATTGAGCCAATGAAAGGTGGCTTTTGATTTCATGATAACTTCGGGTTTGTTCGTTTTTGGCGAATTGCTAGTCTAATTCGATTGGAATCGAGACAAAGAAAAGTGGTTTTTCATTTCATGATAACTTCGGGTTTGTTCGTTTTCGACGAATTGCTAGTCTAAATCGATTGGAATCGAGCCAAAGAAAAGCGGTTTTTCATTTCATGAAAACTTCGGGTTTGTTCCCTTTTGGCGAATTACTCGACTAATTCGGTTGGAATCGAACTAATGAAAAGTGGTTTTTGATTTCACGATAACTTCGGATTTGTTCATTTTTAGCGAATTGCTAGTCTAATTCGATTGGAATCAAGCCAAAGGAAAGTGGTTTTTCACTTCATGATAACTTCAGGTTTGTTCGTTTTCGGGGAATTGCTAGTCTAAATCGATTGGAATTGAGCCAATGAGAAGTGGCTTTTGATTTCCTGATAATTTTGGGTTAGTTCGTTTTGGGCGAATTGCTTGTCTAATTCGATGGGAATCAAGCCAAAGAAAAGTAGTTTTTAATTTCATGATAACTTCGGGTTTGTTCAATTTCGACGAATTGCTAGTCTAAATCGATTGGAATCGAGCTAAAGAAAAATGGTTTTTCATTTCATGATAATTACGGGTTTGTTACTTTTGGCGAATTGTTCGTCTAATTCGATTGGAATCGAGCTAATGAAAAGTAGTTTTTGAATTCATGATAAATTCGGATTTGTTCATTTTTGGAGAATTGCTAGTCGAATTCGATTGGAGTCGAGCCAAAGTAAAGTGGTTTTTGATTTCCTGATAACTTCGGGTTTGTTCATTTTCGAGGAATTGCTAGTCTAAATCGATTGGAATCGAGCCAAAGAAAAGCGGTTTTTCGTTTCACGATAACTTCGGGTTTGTCATTTATGGAGAATTGCTCGTCTAATTTGATTGGAATCGAGCTAACGAAAAGCGGTCTTTGATTTCACGATAACTTCGGATTTGTTCATTTTCGACGAATTGCTAGTCTAAATCGATTGGAATCGAGTCAACGAAAAGTGGCTTTTGAATTCATGATAATTTTAGGTTAGTTCATTTTTGGCGAATTGCTAGTCTAATTCGATGGGAATCGAGCCAAAGAAAAGTGGTTTTTCATTTCATGATAACTTCAGGTTTGTTCATTTTCGATGAATTGCTA
>NW_019263891.1:22239-33554 GCF_002742605.1 Olea europaea var. sylvestris | reverse complement strand
GGAGCACAGACCCGGGATCACGGGATTTTAGCCAAAATTCCTTCTTTGGGCCTCTGAATAATTAATTTTCGTATTAATTAAGTCAGGTTGAAGAAGTGCCGGACAGAAAATTAACAAAGATAAACCGCACCAAGGGCAATTTTGTCATTTGTCGTGACGGTGTCGGAATGTGCTAAAATTTGGAAGGTTGATTGGAAACGGCCCGCGAAATTGGACTCCAAGCATAGACCTGGAATCGCGGGATTTTAGCTAAATTCCTTCGTTTGGGTCTTCGAAGAATTAATTTCCTTATCAATTATGTCAGGTGGAAGAATTGATGGACAGAAAATTAACAAAGAAAAACCGCACTAGGGATAATTTTGTCATTTGTCGTGACGGTGTCGAAATTGCCCGAAATTTTGCAGGTTGATTGGAAATGGCCCGCGAAATTAGACTCGGGACACAGACTCGGGATCACGGGATTTTAGCCAAATTCCTTCATTTGGGCCTCCAAATAATTGATTTCTGTATTCATTATGTCAGGTTGAAGAAGTGCTGGATAGAAAATTAACGAAGAAAAATCGCACCAGGGCAACTTTGTTAATTGTCGTGACGGTGTCAGAATGGTCCGAAATTTGGCAGGTTGACTGGAAACGGCCCGTGAAATTGGACTAGGAGCATAGACCCGGGATCACGGGATTTTAGCCAAAATTCCTTCTTTGGGCCTCCGAATAATTAATTTCCGCGTTAATTAAGTCAGGTTGAAGAAGTGTTGGACAGAAAATTAATAAAGATTAACCGCGCCAGGGGCAATTTTGTCATTGGTAGCGACGGCGTCGGAATGGGCTGAAATTTGGAAGGTTGATTGGAAACAGCCCAAGAAATTAGACTAGGGACACTGATCTGTAATCGCAGGATTGGCGTGAAAATTAATTGAAAATTCCTTCATTTCGGCCTCCGAATAATTAATTTTCGTATTAATTATGTCTGGTTGAAGAAGTACTGGACAGAAAATTAACAAAGATAAACCGCACCAGGGGCAATTTTGTCATTTGTCGCCACGGTGTCGGAATGGGTTGAAATTTGGCAGGTTGATTGGAAACAGCCCGAGAAATTAGACTCGAGGCACAGAACCGGGATCACGGGATTTTAGCCAAATTCCTTCGTTTGGACCTCCAAATAATTAATTTAAGTATTAAATA
This sequence comes from Olea europaea var. sylvestris, assembly GCF_002742605.1. Lineage (NCBI taxonomy): Eukaryota > Viridiplantae > Streptophyta > Magnoliopsida > Lamiales > Oleaceae > Olea > Olea europaea. The sequence continues at coordinate 32,373 of NW_019263891.1, read as the reverse complement.
CGTTTGGTTGAAGAAGTGTTGGATAGAAGATTAACAAAGAAAAATCGCACCAGGGGCAATTTTGTCATTTATCGCGACGGTGTAGGATTGGGCTGAAATTTGGCATGTTGACTGGAAACGGCCCGCAAAATTGGAGTCGGGGCACAGACCCGGGATCACGGGATTTTTGCCAAAATCCTTCGTTTAGGCCTCCGAATAATTAATTTCCGTATTGATTATGTCAGGTTGAAGAAGTGCTGGACAAAAAATTAATAAAGAAAAATCGCACAAGGGCAACTTTGTCATTTGTCGCGACGGTATCGGAATGGGCCAAAATTTGGCAGGTTGACTGGAAACGGCCCGCGAAATTGGACTAGGAGCACAGACCCGGGATCATGGGATTTTAGCCATAATTTCTTCTTTGGGCCTCCAAATAATTAATTTCCATATTAATTAAGTCAGGTTGAAGAAGTGCTAGATAGAAAATTAACAAATATAAAACGCACCAGGGAAAATTTTGTCATTTGTCACGATGGTCTCGAAATGGGCTAAAATTTAGAAGGTTGATTGGAAACGGCCCGCGAAATTGTACTAGGGACACTGATCCGGGATCACATGAGTTTTGCCAAAATTCCTCCGTTTCGGCCTCCGAATAATTAATTTTCGTATTAATTATGTCAGGTTGAAGAAGTGATGGATAGAAAATTAACAAAGATAAGCCGCACCAAGGGCAATTTTGTCATTTGTCGCGACGATGTCGGAATGGGTTGAAATTCGGTAGGTTGATTGGAAACGGCCCGAGAAATTAGACTCGAGGCACAGAATCGGGATCTTCGGATTTTAGCCAAATTCCTTCGTTTGGACCTCCGAATAAATAATTTCAGTATTAAATATGTTTGGTCGAAGAAGTGCTTGATAGAAAATTAACAAAGAAAAATCGCTCCAGGGGCAATTTTGTCATTTGTCACGATGGTGTAGGAATGGCTGAAATGTGGCAGGTTGATTGGAAATGGCCAGTGAAATTGGACTCGGGGCACAGACCTGGGATCACGGGATTTTAGCCAAATTCCTTCGTTTGGGCCTTCGAATAATTAATTTCCGTATTAATTATGTCAGGTTGAAGAAGGGCTGGACAGAAAATTAACAAAGATAAACCGCACCAAGGGCAATTTTGTCATTTGTCACGATGGTGTAGGAATGGCTGAAATGTGGCAGGTTGATTGGAAACGGCCCGAGAAATTAGACTCGAGGCACAGAATCGGGATCTTCGGATTTTAGCCAAATTCCTTCGTTTGGGCCTTCGAATAATTAATTTCCGTATTAATTATGTCAGGTTGAAGAAGGGCTGGACAGAAAATTAACAAAGATAAACCGCACCAAGGGCAATTTTGTCATTTGTCACGATGGTGTAGGAATGGCTGAAATGTGGCAGGTTGATTGGAAACGGCCCGAGAAATTAGACTCGAGGCACAGAATCGGGATCTTCGGATTTTAGCCAAATTCCTTCGTTTGGGCCTTCGAATAATTAATTTCCGTATTAATTATGTCAGGTTGAAGAAGGGCTGGACAGAAAATTAACAAAGATAAACCGCACCAAGGGCAATTTTGTCATTTGTCACGATGGTGTAGGAATGGCTGAAATGTGGCAGGTTGATTGGAAACGGCCCGAGAAATTAGACTCGAGGCACAGAATCGGGATCTTCGGATTTTAGCCAAATTCCTTCGTTTGGGCCTTCGAATAATTAATTTCCGTATTAATTATGTCAGGTTGAAGAAGGGCTGGACAGAAAATTAACAAAGATAAACCGCACCAAGGGCAATTTTGTCATTTGTCACGATGGTGTAGGAATGGCTGAAATGTGGCAGGTTGATTGGAAACGGCCCGAGAAATTAGACTCGAGGCACAGAATCGGGATCTTCGGATTTTAGCCAAATTCCTTCGTTTGGGCCTTCGAATAATTAATTTCCGTATTAATTATGTCAGGTTGAAGAAGGGCTGGACAGAAAATTAACAAAGATAAACCGCACCAAGGGCAATTTTGTCATTTGTCACGATGGTGTAGGAATGGCTGAAATGTGGCAGGTTGATTGGAAACGGCCCGAGAAATTAGACTCGAGGCACAGAATCGGGATCTTCGGATTTTAGCCAAATTCCTTCGTTTGGGCCTTCGAATAATTAATTTCCGTATTAATTATGTCAGGTTGAAGAAGGGCTGGACAGAAAATTAACAAAGATAAACCGCACCAAGGGCAATTTTGTCATTTGTCACGATGGTGTAGGAATGGCTGAAATGTGGCAGGTTGATTGGAAACGGCCCGAGAAATTAGACTCGAGGCACAGAATCGGGATCTTCGGATTTTAGCCAAATTCCTTCGTTTGGGCCTTCGAATAATTAATTTCCGTATTAATTATGTCAGGTTGAAGAAGGGCTGGACAGAAAATTAACAAAGATAAACCGCACCAAGGGCAATTTTGTCATTTGTCACGATGGTGTAGGAATGGCTGAAATGTGGCAGGTTGATTGGAAACGGCCCGAGAAATTAGACTCGAGGCACAGAATCGGGATCTTCGGATTTTAGCCAAATTCCTTCGTTTGGGCCTTCGAATAATTAATTTCCGTATTAATTATGTCAGGTTGAAGAAGGGCTGGACAGAAAATTAACAAAGATAAACCGCACCAAGGGCAATTTTGTCATTTGTCACGATGGTGTAGGAATGGCTGAAATGTGGCAGGTTGATTGGAAACGGCCCGAGAAATTAGACTCGAGGCACAGAATCGGGATCTTCGGATTTTAGCCAAATTCCTTCGTTTGGGCCTTCGAATAATTAATTTCCGTATTAATTATGTCAGGTTGAAGAAGGGCTGGACAGAAAATTAACAAAGATAAACCGCACCAAGGGCAATTTTGTCATTTGTCACGATGGTGTAGGAATGGCTGAAATGTGGCAGGTTGATTGGAAACGGCCCGAGAAATTAGACTCGAGGCACAGAATCGGGATCTTCGGATTTTAGCCAAATTCCTTCGTTTGGGCCTTCGAATAATTAATTTCCGTATTAATTATGTCAGGTTGAAGAAGGGCTGGACAGAAAATTAACAAAGATAAACCGCACCAAGGGCAATTTTGTCATTTGTCACGATGGTGTAGGAATGGCTGAAATGTGGCAGGTTGATTGGAAACGGCCCGAGAAATTAGACTCGAGGCACAGAATCGGGATCTTCGGATTTTAGCCAAATTCCTTCGTTTGGGCCTCCGAATAATTAATTTTCGTATTAATTATGTCAGGTTGAAGAAGTGCTAGATAGAAAATTAATAAAGAAAAATCGCACCAGGGCAACTTTGTCATTTGTCGCGACGGTGTCGAAATGGGCGAAATTTGGCAGGTTGACTGGAAACGGCCCGCGAAATTGGAGTAGGAGCACAGACCCGGGATCACGGGATTTTAGCCAAAATTCCTTCTTTGGGCCTCTGAATAATTAATTTCCGTATTAATTAAGTTTGGTTGAAGAAGTGCTGGACAGAAAATTAATAAAGATAAATCGCGCCAGGGGCAATTTTATCATTTGTAGCGACAGTGTCGGAATGGGTTGAAATTTGGAAGGTTGATTGGAAACGGCTCGCAAAATTGGACTAGGGACACTGATCCGGGATCTCAGGATTTGGTCGAAAATTCCTTCATTTCGGCCTCTGAATAATTAATTTCCGTATTAATTATGTCAGGTTGAAGAAGTGCTGGACAGAAAATTAACAAAGATAAACCGCACCAGTGGCAATTTTGTCATTTGTCGCGACGGTGTCGGAATGGGTTGAAATTTGGTAGGTTGATTGGAAACGGCCCAAGAAATTAGACTCGAGGCACAGAACTGGGGTCACGGGATTTTAGCCAAATTCCTTCGTTTGGACCTCCGAATAATTAATTTGAATGTTAAATATGTTTGGTTGAAGAAGTGTTGGATAGAAAATTTACAAAGAAAAACCGCACCAGGGGATACTTTGTCATTTGTCACGATGGTGTAGGATTGGGCTAAAATTTGGCAGGTTAACTAGAAACGGCCCGCGAAATTGGAGTCGGGGCACAGACTGTGTCGCGACGGTGTCGGAATGGGCCAAAATTTGGCAGGTTAACTGGAAACGGCCTGCAAAATTGGACTAGGAGCACAGACCCGGGATCATGGGATTTTAGCCATAATTTCTTCTTTGGGCCTCCGAATAATTAATTTCCACATTAATTAAGTCAGGTTGAAGAAGTGTTAGACAGAAAACTAACAAAGATAAAACGCACCAAGGGTAATTTTGTCATTTGTCACGACGGTGTCGGAATGGGCTGAAATTTGGAAGGTTGATAGGAAACGACCCGTGAAATTGTACTAGGGACACTGATCCGAGATCACAGGATTTTAGCCAAAATTCCTCCGTTTCGGCCTCCGAATAATTAATTTCCGTATTAATTATGTCAGGTTGAAGAAGTGATGGACAGAAAATTAACAAAGATAAACCTCACCAAGGGCAATTTTATCATTTGTCGCGACGGTGTCGAAATGGGTTGAAATTTGGCAGGTTGATTGGAAACGGCCCGAGAAATTGGACTCGAGGCACAGAACCGGGATCTTGGGATTTTAGCCAAATTCCTTCGTTTGGACCTCAGAATAAATAATTTCAGTATTAAATATGTTTGGTCGAAGAAGTGCTGGATAGAAAAATAACAAAGAAAAGCCGCACCAGGGGCAATTTTGTCATTTGTCCCGAAGTGTAGGAATGGGTTGAAATTTGGCAGGTTGATTGGAAACGGCCAGCGAAATTGGAGTCGGGGCACGGACCTGGGATCACGGGACTTTCGCCAAATTCCTTCGTTTAGGCCTCCGAATAATTAATTTCCGTATTAATTATGTCAAGTTGAAGAAGTGCCGGACCAACAAAAAAAAAATCGCACCAGGGCAACTTTGTCATTTGTCGCGACGGTGTCGGAATGGGCCGAAATTTGGCAGGTTGATTGGAAACGGCCCGCGAAAATGTACTAGGAGCACAGACCTGGGATCACGGGATTTTAGCCATAATTTCTTCTTTGGGCCTCCGAATAATTAATTTTCGTATTAATTAAGTCAGGTTGAAGAAGTGCAGGACAGAAAATTAACAAAGATAAACTGCACCAAGGGCAATTTTGTCATTTGTCGCGATGGTGTCGGAATGGATTGAAATTTGGAAGATTAATTGGAAACGGCCCGCGAAATTGTACTAGGGACACTGATCCGGGATCACAGGATTTTAGCCAAAATTCCTCCGTTTCGGCCTCCGAATAATTAATTTCCTTATTAATTATGTCTGGTTGAAGAAGTGATGGATAGAAAATTAACAAAGATAAACCTCACCAAGGGCAATTTTATCATTTGTCACGATGGTGTCGGAATGGGTTGAAATTTGGCAGGTTGATTGGAAACGGCCCGCGAAATTGGACTAGGAGCACAGAACCGGGATCTTGGGATTTTAGCCAAATTCCTTCGTTTGGACCTCAGAATAAATAATTTTCGTATTAAATATGTTTGGTCGAAGAAGTGCTGGATAGAAAATTAACAAAGAAAAACCGCACCAGGGGCAATTTTGTCATTTGTTGCAACGGGGTTGGAATGGGCTGAAATATGGCCAGTTGATTGGAAACGGCCCTCGAAATTGGACACGAGGAACAGATCTGGGATCACGAGATTTTACCCAAATTCCTTCGTTTGGGCCTACGAATAATTAATTTTCGTATTCATTATGTCAGGTGGAAGAAGTACTGGACAGAAAATTAACAAAGAAAAATCGCACCAGGGGCGATTTTGTCATTTTTCGCGACGGTGTCGGAATGGGCCGAAATTTAGCTGGGTGATTGGAAACAGCCCGCGAAATTGGACTCGGGGTACAAACCCGGGATCACGGGATTTTAGCCAAATTCCTTCGTTTGGGCCTCCGAATAATTAATTTCCGTATTAATTACGTCAGGTTGAAGGAGTGCTGGACAGAAAATTAACAAAGGAAAACCACACCGGGGGCAATTTTGTCATTTGTCGCGACGGTGTCGGAATGGGCCGAAATTTGGTAGGCTGATTGGAAACGGCCCGTGAAATTGGACTCAGGGCACAGACCCGGGATCATGGGATTTTAGCCAAATTCCTTCGATTGGGCCTCCGAATAATTAATTTCCGTATTAATAATGTCAGGTTGAAGAAGTGTTGGACAGAAAATTAACAAGCAAAATCGCACAAGGGGCAATTTTGTCATTTGTCGCGACGGTGTCGGAATGGGCCGAAATTTGGCAGGTTGATTGGAAACGGCCCGCGAAATTGGACTAGGAGCACAGACCCGGGATCACGGGATTTTAGCCAAAATTCATTTTTTGGGCCTCAGAATAATTAATTTCCGTATTAATTAAGTCAGGTTGAAGAAGTGCTGGATAGAAAATTAACAAAGCAAAACCGCACCAGGGATAATTTTTGTCATTTGTCGCAACGGGGTTGGAATGGGCCGAAATATGGCCAGTTGATTGGAAACGGCCCTCGAAATTGGACACGAAGCTCAGACCTGGGATCACGAGATTTTACCCAAATTCCTTCATTTGGGCCTACGAATAATTAATTTTCGTATTCATTATGTCAGGTGGAAGAAGTACTGGACAGAAAATTAACAAAGAAAAATCGCACCAGGGGCGATTTTGTCATTTTTCGCGACGGTGTCGGAATGGGCTGAAATTTAGCTGGGCGATTGGAAATGGCCCGCAAAATTGGACTCGGGGTACAAACCCAGGATCACGGGATTTTAGCCAAATTCCTTCGTTTGGGCCTTCGAATAATTAATTTCCGTATTAATTACGTCAGGTTGAAGAAGTGCTGGACAGAAAATTAACAAAGGAAAACCACACCGGGGGCAATTTTGTCATTTGTCGCGACGGTGTCGGAATGGGCCGAAATTCGGTAGGTTGATTGGAAACGGCCCGTAAAATTGGACTCAGGGCACAGACCCGGGATCATGGGATTTTAGCCAAATTCCTTCGATTGGGCCTCCGAATAATTAATTTCCGTATTAATAATGTCAGGTTGAAGAAGTGTTGGACAGAAAATTAACAAGCAAAATCGCACAAGGGGCAATTTTGTCACTTGTCGCGACGGTGTCGAAATGGGCCGAAATTTGGCCGATTGATTGGAAACGGCCCGCGAAATTGGACTAGGAGCACAGACCCGGGCTCACGGGATTTTAGCCAAAATTCTTTTTTTGGGCCTCCGAATAATTAATTTCCGTATTAATTAAGTCAGGTTGAAGAAGTGCTGGACAGAAAATTAACAAACCAAAACCGCACCAGGGGTAATTATTGTCATTTGTCGCAACGGGGTTGGAATGGGCCGAAATATGGCCAGTTGATTGGAAACGGCCCTCGAAATTGGACACGAGGCACAGACCTGGGATCACGAGATTTTACCCAAATTCCTTCGTTTGGGCCTACGAATAATTAATTTTCGTATTCATTATGTCAGGTTGAAGAAGTACTGGACGGAAAATTAACAAAGAAAAATCGCACAAGGGGCGATTTTGTCATTTGTCGCGACGGTGTCGGAATGGGCCGAAATTTGGCAGGTTGATTGGAAACGGCCTGAGAAATTGGACTCTGGGCACGGACTCAGGATCAAGGGATTTTAGCCAAATTCCTTCATTTGGGCCTTCGAATAATTAATTTTAGTATTAATTATGTCAGGTTGAAGATGTGCTGGACAGAAAATTAACAAAGTAAAATCACACTAGGGGCAATTTTTTCATTTGTCGTGACGGTGTCGAAATGGGCCTAAATTTGGTAGGTTTATTGGAAACGGCCTGAGAAATTGGACTCGGGGCACAGACTCAGGATCACGGGATTTTAGCCAAATTCCTTCGTTTGGGCCTGCGAATAATTAATTTTTGTATTAATTATGTCAAGTTGAAGAAGTGTTGGACAGAAAATTAACAAAGAAAAATCGCACCAGGGGTAATTTTGCCTTTTATCGCGACGGTGTCGAAATGGGCTTAAACTTGGCAGGTTGATTGGAAACGGCCCTTGAAATTGGACTCGGGGCTTAGACCTGGGATCACGGGATTTTAGCCAAATTCCTTCTTAGGGCTTCCGAATAATTAGTTTCTGTATAAATTATGTCAAGTTGAAGAAGTACTTGACATAAAATTAACAAAGAAAAATCACACCAGGGGCAATTTTGTCATTTGTCACGACGGTGTTGGAATGGGTGAAAATTTAGCTGGTTGATTGGAAACGGCCTGCGAAATTGGACTCGGGGTACAAACCCGGGATCATGGGATTTCACCCAAATTCCTTCGTTTGGGCCTCTAAATAATTAATTTTCGTATTAATTACGTCAGGTTGAAGGAGTGCGGGATAGAAAATTAACAAAGGAAAATCGCACCACGGGCAATTTTGTAGTTTGTCACGACGGTGTCGAAATGGGCCGAAATTTGGTAGGTTGATTGGAAACGACCTGTGAAATTGGACTTAGGGAACAAACCCGGGATCACGGGATTTTTGCCAAAATCCTTCGTTTGGGCCTCTGAATAATTAATTTCCGTATTAATTATGTCAGGTTGAAGAAGTGCTGAACAGAAAATTAACAAACCAAAACCACTCAAGGGGTAATTTTATAATTTGTCGCGACGGTGTGGAAATGGGCTGAAATTTGGCAGGTTGATTGGAAACGGCCAGAGAAATTGGACTCGAGGAACAGACCCGGGATCACGGGATTTTAGCCAAATTTCTTCGTTTGGGCCTTCGAATAATTAATTTCCTCATTAATTATGTTAGGTTGAAGAAGTGATGGACAGAAAATTAACGAAGAAAAATCGTAGCTGGGGCAATTTGTCATTTGTCACGACGGTGTCGGAATGGGCCCAAATTTGGTAGGTTGATTGGAAACGGCCCGTGAAATTGGACTTGGGGTACAGACCTGGGATCATGGGATTTTAGCCAAATTCCTTCATTTGGGCCTCCGAATAATTAACTTCCGTATTAATTATGTCAGGTTAAAGAAGTGGTGGACAAAAAATTAACAAAGCAAAACCGCACCAGGGGCAATTTTGTCATTTGTCGCGACGGTGCCGGAATGGGCCGAAATTTGGTAGGCTGATTGGAAACAGCCCTAGAAATTGGACTCGGGGTACAGCTCTGGGATCACAGGGTTTTAGCCAAATTCCTTCGTTTGGGCCTCCGAATTATTAATTTTCGTATTAATTATGTCAGGTTGAAAAAGTGCCGGACATAAAATTAACGAAGAAAAATCGCACCAGAGGTGATTTTCTCATTTGTCGCGACGGTGTCGAAATGGGCTGAAATTTGGCAGGTTGATTGGAAACGGCCCGCGAAATTGGACTCTGGACACAGACTTGGGATCACGGGATTTTAGCTAAATTCCTTCATTAGGGTCTCCGAATAATTAGTTTCTGTATTGATTATGTCAGGTTGAAGAAGTACTGGACATAAAATTAACAAAGAAAAATAGCACCGGGGACGATTTCGTCATTTGTCGCGATGGTGTTGGAATGGGCCGAAATTTACCTGGATGAGTGGAAACGGCCCTCGAAATTGGACTCGGGGTACAAACTCGGGATCACGGGATTTTAGCCAAATTCCTTCGTTTGGGCCTCTGAATAATTAATTTTCGTATTAATTACGTCAGGTTGAAGGAGTGCTGGACAGAAAATTAACAAAGGAAAACCACACAAGGGGCAATTTTGTCATTTGTCGCGACGGTGCCTGAATGGGCCGAAATTTGGCAGGTTGATTGGAAACGGCTCGCGAAATTGGAATCGGGGCACAGACCTGGGATCACGGGATTTTAGCCAAACTCCTTCATTTGGACCTCCGAATAATTAATTTCCGTATTAATTATGTCAAGTTGAAGAAGTGCTAGACAGAAAATTAACAAAGAAAAATCGCACCAGGGACAATATTGTCATTTGCCGCGACGGTGTCGAAATGGGCCGAAATTTGGCAGGTTGATTGGAAATGGCCTGCGAAATTGGAATCGGGGCACAGACCTGGGATCACAGGATTTTAGCCAAACTCCTTCGTTTGGACCTCCGAATAATTAATTTCCGTATCAATTATGTCAAGTTGAAGAAGTGCTAGACAGAAAATTAACAAAGAAAAA
>NW_019263891.1:11682-13703 GCF_002742605.1 Olea europaea var. sylvestris | reverse complement strand
ATTAATTTCCTTATTAATTATGTCATATTGAAGAAGTGTTGGATAGAAAATTAACAAAGCAAAATCGCAACAGGGGCAATTTTTTCATTTGTCACGATGGTGTCGGAATGGGCCAAAATTTCGCATGTTGATTGAAAACAGCCCGCGAAATTAGACTCGGGGCACAGACTTGGGATCACGGGATTTTAGCCAAATTCCTTCATTTGGGCGGCCGAATAATTAATTTCTTTTTCAATTATGTCAGGTTGAAGAAGTGCTGGACAAAAAATTAACAAAGCAAAACCGCACTAAGGGCAATTTTGTCATTTTTCGTGACGGTGTTGGAATGGACCGAAATTTGGTAGGTTGATTGGAAACGGCCTATGAAATTGGACTCGGGTCACAGACCAGGATCACAGGATTTTAGCCAAATTCCTTCGTTTGGGGCTCCCAATAATTAATTTCCTTATTAATTATGTCAGGTTGATGAAGTGTAGGACAGAAGATTAACAAAGAAAAACCGCATCAGGGGCAATTTTTTCATTTGGCGTGACGGTGTCGGAATGGGCTGAAATTTAGCAGGTTGATTTGAAACGGCGCGTGAAATTTGACTCGAGGCACAGACCCAGGATCACAGGATTTTAGCCAAATTCCTTCGTTTGGGCCTCCGAATAATTAATTTCCTTATTAATTATGTCAGGTTGAAGAAGTTTTGGACAGAAAAACCGCAATAGGGGCAATTTTGTTATTTGGCGTAACAGTGTCGGAATGGGCCGAAATTTGGTAGGTTGAATGGAAACGGTGCGTGAAATTGTACTCGGGACACAAACCCGAGATCGCGGAATTTTAGCCAAATTCCTTCGTCTGGGCCTCTGGATAATTAATTTCCTTATTAATTTTACCAGGTTGAAGAAGTGTTGGATAGAAAATTAACAAAGCAAAACCGCACCACAGACAATTTTGTCATTTTTTACGACGGTGTCGGAATGGGCCGAAATTTGGTAGGTTGATTGGAAATGGCTCGTGAAATTGGACTTGGGGCACAGACCCAGGATCACGGGATTTTAGCCAAATTCCTTCGTTTGGGCCTTTGAATAATTTATTTCCATATTAATTATGTGAGGTTGAAGAAGTGTTGGACAGAAAATTAACAAAGCAAAACCGCACGTGGGGCGATATTTTCATTTGGCGCGACGGTGTCGGAATGGGCAGAAATTTGGCAGGTTGATTGAAAACGGCTCGTGAAATTGGACTCGGGGCACAGACCCGGGATCACGGGATTTTAGCCAAATTCCTTCGTTTGGGCCTCCTAATAATTAATTTTCTTATTAATTATGTCAGGTTCAAGAAGTGTTGGACAGAAAATTAACAAAGCAAAACCGCACCAGGGGCAATTTTGTCATTTTCGCGAAGGTGTCTAAATGGACCAAAATTTGGCAGGTTGATTGGAAAAGGTGCATGAAATTTGACTTGGAGCACAGACCCGGGATCACGGGATTTTAGCCAAATTTCTTCGTATGGGCCTCTGAATAATTAATTTCCTTGTTAATTATGTCAGGTTGAAGAATTGCTGGACAGAAAATTAACTAAGCAAAATCGCACGAGGGGCAGTTTTGTCATTTTTCGCGACAGTGTGGGAATGGGCCGAAATTTGGCAGGTTGAATGGAAACGGCCCACGAACTTGGACTCAGGGCACAGACCTGGGATCACGAGATTCTACCCAAACTCTTTCGTTTGGGCCTCCGAATAATTAATTTTCGTATTAATTATGTCAGCTTGAAGAAATGTTGGACAGAAAATTAACAAAGCGAAACCGCACCCGGGGCAATTTTTTCATTTTTCGCGACGGTGTCGGAATGAGCCCAAATTTGGTAGGTTGATGGGAAATGGCCCGCGAAATTAGACTCGGGGCACAAACCCGGGATCACGGAATTTTAGCCAAATTCCTTTGTTTGGGCCTCCGAATAATTAATTTCCTTTTTAATTATGTCAGGTTGAAGAAGTGTTGGACAAAAAATTAACAAAGCAAAATCGGACCAGG
>NW_019263891.1:0-4057 GCF_002742605.1 Olea europaea var. sylvestris | reverse complement strand
AATTATGTCAGGTTGAAGAAGTCCTGGATAGAAAATTAACTAAGTAAAACCGCACAGGGGCAATTTTGTTATTTTTCGCGACGGTGTCGGAATGGGCCGAAATTTGGCAGGTTGATTGGAAAATGTCCGCGAAATTGGACTCGGGGCATAGACTCAAGATCAGGGGATATTAGCCAAATTCCTTTGTTTGGGCCTCCGAATAGTTAATTTCCTTATTAATTATGTCAAGTGGAAGAAGTGTTCGACAAAAAATTTACAAAGCAAAACCAGACTAGGGACTATTTTGTTATTTTTCGTGACGGTGTCAGAATGGGCCGAAATTTGGCAGGTTGATTGGAAACGGCGCGCGAAATTTGACTCGGGGCACAGATCTGAGATCACTGGATTTTAGCTAAACTCCTTCATTTGGGCCTCCGAATAATTAATTTCCACATTAATTATGTCAGGTTGAAGAAGTGCTGCATAGAAAATTAACAAAGAAAAATCGCACCCGGGGCAATTTTGTCATTTACAGCGACGATGTCGGAATGGGCCAAAATTTGGCATGTTGATTGGAAACAACCCGTGAAATTGGACTCGGGGCACAGACTTGAGATCACGGGATTTTAGCCAAATTCCTTCGTTTGGCTAACCGAATGATTAATTTCCTTTTTCATTATGTCAGGTTGAAGAAGTGCTGGATAGAAAATTAACAAAGCAAAACCGCACCAGGGGTAATTTTGTCATCTTTAGCGACGGTGTTGAAATGGACCGAAATTTGGCAGGTTGACTGGAAACGGTACGCGAAATTGTACTCAGGGTACAGACCCGAGATCGTGAAATTTTAGCCAAATTCTTTCGTTTGGGCCTCCGGATAATTAGTTTCCCTTTTAATTATATCAGGTTGAAGAAGTGTTGGATACAAAATTAACAAAGCAAAACCGCACCACGGGCAATTTTGTCGTTTTTCGCGACAGTGTCGGAATGGGCCGAAATTTGGAAGGTTGAGTGGAAACGGCCACGAAATTGGACTTGGGGCACAGACCCAGGATCACGGGATTTTAGCCAAATTCCTTCATTTAGGCCTCCAAATAATTAATTTCCTTATTAACTATGTCAAGTTGAAGAAGTGTTGGACAGAAAATTAACGAAGGGAAATCGCACCAGGGGCAATTATGTAATTTTTCGCGACGGTGTCGGAATGGGCCGAAATTTGGTAGGTCGACTGAAAACAGCCTATGAAATTGGACTCAGGGCAGAGACCCGGGATCATGGGATTTTAGCCAAATTCCTTCGTTTGGGCCTCCAAATAATTAATTTCCTTATTAATCATGTCAGGTTAAAGAAGAGATGGATAGAAAATTAACAAATCAAAGCCGCACGAGGGGCAATTTTGTCATTTGGCGTGACGGTGTCGGAATGGGCCGAAATTTGGCAAGATGATTGGAAACGGCTCGCGAAATTGGACTCGGGGCACAGACTCGGGATCACTGGATTTTACTTCCTTCGTTTGGGCCTCCAAATAATTAATTTCCTTATTAATTATGTCAAGTTGAAGAAGTGTTGGACAGAAGCACCAGGGGCAATTTTGTCATTTTCACGACGGTGTCGAAATGGGCTGAAATTTGGCAGGTTGATTGGAAAAGGTGCATGAAATTGGACTCGGGGCACAGACCTAGGATCACGGGATTTTAGCCAAATTTCTTTGTTTGGGCCTCCGAATAATTAATTTCCTTATTAATTGTATATGGTTGAAGAAATGTTGGACAGAAAATTAACAAAGCAAAACCGCACCACGGACAATTTTGTCACTTTTCGCGACGGTGCGAAATGGGCTGAAATTTGGCAGGTTGACTGGAAACGGCCCACGGAATTGGACTCGGGGCACAGACCCGTGATCATGAGATATTAGCCGAATTTCATCATTTGGGCCTCCGAATAATTAACTTTCTTATTAATTATGTCACGTTAAAGAAGTGCTGGACAGAAAATTAACAAAGCAAAACCACACCAGGGGCAATTTTGTCATTTTTCACGATGGTGTCGGAATGGGCTGGAATTTGGCAGGTTGATTGGAAATGGCCCGCGAAATTGGACTCGGGGCATAGACTCGGGATCACGGGATTTTAGCCAAATTCCTTCGTTTAAGCCTCCGAATAATTAATTTGTCATTTGTCGCGATAGTGTCCGAATGGACCGGAATTTGTCAGGTTGACTGGAAACAACCCGTGAATGGGCTGGAATTTTTGCCAATTTCCTTCGTTTGGGCCTTCGAATAATTAATTTCCTTATTAATTATGTCAGGTCGAAGAAGTGCTGGACAGAAAATTAACAAAGCAAAGCCGCACCAGGGGCAATTTTGTTATTTTTCATGATGGTGTCAGAATGGGCTAAAATTTGGAAGGTTGATTGGAAACGGCTCGCGAAATTGTACTCGGGGCACAAACCCGGGATCACGGGATATTAGCCAAATTCCATTGTTTGGGCCTCCGAATAATTAATTTCCTTATTAATTATGTCAGGTTGACGAAGTGTTGGACAAAAAATTAACAAAGAAAAATCGCACCAGGGGCAATTTCGTCATTTATCGTGACGGGGTCAGAATCGGTCGAAATTTGGCAGGTACATTGGAAACGGCCCGCGAAATTAGACTCGGGGCACAGACCTAGGATCACGGGATATTAGCCAAATTCGTTCATTTGGGCCTCCGAATAATAAATTTACTTTTTAATTTTGTTAGATTGAAGAAGTGTTGGACAGAAAATTAACAAAGCAAAACCGCACAAGGGGCAATTTTGTCATTTTTCGTGACAGTGTCGAAATGTTCTGAAATTTGGCAGGTTGATTGGAAAAGGCCCGCAAAATTGGATTCGGGGCACAGACCCGGGATCTCAGGATTTTAGCTAAATTCCTTCGCTTGGGCGACCGAATAATTAATTTCCTTTTTAATTATGTCAGGTTGAAAAAGTGCTGGATAGAAAATTAACAAAGCAAAACCGCACCAGGGGTAATTTTATCATTTTTCGCGATGGTGTTGGAATGGACCGAAATTTGGCAAGTTGACTGGAAACGGCCTATGAAATTGGACTCGGGGCACAGACCCAGGATCACGGGATTTTAGCCAAGTTCCTTCATTTGGGCCTCCCAATAATTAATTTCCATATTAATTATGTTAGGTTAAAGATTTGTAGGAAAGAAAATTAACATAGAAAAATCGCACCAAGGGTAATTATGTCATTTGGCGCGACAGTGTTGGAATGGGCCGAAATTTAGCAGGTTGATTGGAAACGGCGCTCGAAATTTGATTCGAGGCAAAGACACGGGATCACGGGATTTTAGCCAAATTCTTTCATTTGGGCCTCTGAATTATTAGTTTCCTTATTAATTGTATCCGATTGATGAAGTGCTGGACAGAAAATTAACAAAGAAAAACCGCACCAGGGGCAATTATGTCATTTGTTGTGACGGTGTTGGAATTGGTTGAAATTTGGCAGGTTGATTGGAAACAGCCCGCGAAATTGGACTCGAGGCACAGACCCAGGATCACAGGAATTTAGCCAAACTCCTTCGCTTGGGCCTCCGAATAATTAATTTTCGTATAATTATGTCAGGTTGAAGAAGTGCTGGACAGAAAATTAACAAAGAAAAAACGCACCAAGGGCAATTTCATCATTTGTTGCGACGGTGTTGGAATCGGTCGAAATTTGGCGGGTTGATTGGAAACAGCTTGCGAAATTAGGCTCGAGGCACAGACCCGGGATCCCGAGATTTTAGCCAAATTTCTTCGTTTGGGCCTCCGAATTATTAATTTCCTTATAATTATGTCACGTTGAATAAGTGCTGGACAAAAAATTAACAAAGCAAAACCGGATCGGGGGCAATTTTGTCATTTGTCGCGACGGTGTCGGAATGGGCTAGAATTTGGCAGGTTAATTGGAAACGGCCCGCAAAATTGGACTCGGGGCACAGACGCGGGATCATGGGATATTAACCGTATTCCATCGATTGAGCCTCCGAATAATTAATTTCCTTATTAATTACGTCACGTTAAAGAAGTGCTGGATAGAAAATTAACAAA
>NW_019263890.1:0-13707 GCF_002742605.1 Olea europaea var. sylvestris | reverse complement strand
GAGAAAGTGTGGTTTAGGGTTTGGTTTTGGTTTAGGGTTCAGGGTTTGGGGTTCAGGGTTTGTGGTTTATGGTTTAGGGTTTACGATTTAGTGTTTGATTTTGGCTTAGGGTTTGGGGTTCGCGGTTTAGGGTTTTCGGCCCTTCTGGAATCATTGGTGATGGTCCCAGACCCTGATTCAATACGTAGAGTGGAATTTTGACAACATTGGGATTCGTGCCATCAACATTTTCAAATAAATTTGATTCTATTGCTTCCAAAACTATTGTAGCTTGAAGTGCTGCAAGATTTTTGGTTGTTTGGGGTTGAAATCCACCGGGTAAAGGTGGTATGTCGGTGGTGGATCAAGATTTTTGAAGGATTGTGATTTGTCTCCCATTTTAGAGAGAAGGGAGAGCGTTTTGGGCTAGAGAGAGGAAGTGCGGTTTAGTGTTTGATTTTAGTTTAGGGTTTGGGGTTTAGGGTTTTCGACCCTTCTGGAATCATTGGTGATGGTCCCAAACCCTGATTCAATGCGTAGAGTGGAGTATTGACAATATTGGGATTCGTGCCATCAACTTTTTCATATAAATCTGATTCTATTGCTTCCAAAACCATTGTGGCTTGGAGTGCTGGAAGATTTTTGGTTGTTTGGGGTTGAAATCCACCGGTTAAAGGAGGTATGTCGGGTGGTGGGTTAAAATTTTTGAAGGTTTGTGATTTGGCTCTCATTTTAGAGAGAAGGGAGAGCGTTTTGGGATAGCGAGCGAAAGCGTAGTTTAGAGTTTGGTTTTAGTTTAGGGTTTCGAGTTTGGGGTTTAGATTTTCGGCCCTTCTGGAACCATTGGTGATGGTCCCCAGACCCTGATTCAATGCGTAGAGTGGAGTATTGACAACATTGGGATTCATGCCATCAACATTTTCATATAGATCTGATTCTATTGCTTCCAAAACCACTGTAGCTTGAAGTGCTGGATTTGAAGGTTTGTGATTTGGCTCTCATTTTAGAGAGAAGGGAGAGCGCTTTGGGCTAGAGAGAGAAAGTGTGGTTTAGGGTTCAGGGTTCAGGGTTTAGGGTTTAGGGTTTGGGGTCTGGGGTCTGGGGTTTAGGGATTTTGGTCCTTCAGGAATCATTGGTGATGGTCCCCAGACCCTGATTCAATGCGTAGAGTGGAGTATTGACAACATTGGGATTCATGCCATCAACATTTTCATATAGATCTGATTCTATTGCTTCCAAAACCACTGTAGCTTGAAGTGCTGGATTTGAAGGTTTGTGATTTGGCTCTCATTTTAGAGAGAAGGGAGAGCGCTTTGGGCTAGAGAGAGAAAGTGTGGTTTAGGGTTCAGGGTTCAGGGTTTAGGGTTTAGGGTTTGGGGTCTGGGGTCTGGGGTTTAGGGATTTTGGTCCTTCAGGAATCATTGGTGATGGTCCCCAGACCCTGATTCAATGCGTAGAGTGGAGTATTGACAACATTGGGATTCATGCCATCAACATTTTCATATAGATCTGATTCTATTGCTTCCAAAACCACTGTAGCTTGAAGTGCTGGATTTGAAGGTTTGTGATTTGGCTCTCATTTTAGAGAGAAGGGAGAGCGCTTTGGGCTAGAGAGAGAAAGTGTGGTTTAGGGTTCAGGGTTCAGGGTTTAGGGTTTAGGGTTTGGGGTCTGGGGTCTGGGGTTTAGGGATTTTGGTCCTTCAGGAATCATTGGTGATGGTCCCCAGACCCTGATTCAATGCGTAGAGTGGAGTATTGACAACATTGGGATTCATGCCATCAACATTTTCATATAGATCTGATTCTATTGCTTCCAAAACCACTGTAGCTTGAAGTGCTGGATTTGAAGGTTTGTGATTTGGCTCTCATTTTAGAGAGAAGGGAGAGCGCTTTGGGCTAGAGAGAGAAAGTGTGGTTTAGGGTTCAGGGTTCAGGGTTTAGGGTTTAGGGTTTGGGGTCTGGGGTCTGGGGTTTAGGGATTTTGGTCCTTCAGGAATCATTGGTGATGGTCCCCAGACCCTGATTCAATGCGTAGAGTGGAGTATTGACAACATTGGGATTCATGCCATCAACATTTTCATATAGATCTGATTCTATTGCTTCCAAAACCACTGTAGCTTGAAGTGCTGGATTTGAAGGTTTGTGATTTGGCTCTCATTTTAGAGAGAAGGGAGAGCGCTTTGGGCTAGAGAGAGAAAGTGTGGTTTAGGGTTCAGGGTTCAGGGTTTAGGGTTTAGGGTTTGGGGTCTGGGGTCTGGGGTTTAGGGATTTTGGTCCTTCAGGAATCATTGGTGATGGTCCCCAGACCCTGATTCAATGCGTAGAGTGGAGTATTGACAACATTGGGATTCATGCCATCAACATTTTCATATAGATCTGATTCTATTGCTTCCAAAACCACTGTAGCTTGAAGTGCTGGATTTGAAGGTTTGTGATTTGGCTCTCATTTTAGAGAGAAGGGAGAGCGCTTTGGGCTAGAGAGAGAAAGTGTGGTTTAGGGTTCAGGGTTCAGGGTTTAGGGTTTAGGGTTTGGGGTCTGGGGTCTGGGGTTTAGGGATTTTGGTCCTTCAGGAATCATTGGTGATGGTCCCCAGACCCTGATTCAATGCGTAGAGTGGAGTATTGACAACATTGGGATTCATGCCATCAACATTTTCATATAGATCTGATTCTATTGCTTCCAAAACCACTGTAGCTTGAAGTGCTGGATTTGAAGGTTTGTGATTTGGCTCTCATTTTAGAGAGAAGGGAGAGCGCTTTGGGCTAGAGAGAGAAAGTGTGGTTTAGGGTTCAGGGTTCAGGGTTTAGGGTTTAGGGTTTGGGGTCTGGGGTCTGGGGTTTAGGGATTTTGGTCCTTCAGGAATCATTGGTGATGGTCCCCAGACCCTGATTCAATGCGTAGAGTGGAGTATTGACAACATTGGGATTCATGCCATCAACATTTTCATATAGATCTGATTCTATTGCTTCCAAAACCACTGTAGCTTGAAGTGCTGGATTTGAAGGTTTGTGATTTGGCTCTCATTTTAGAGAGAAGGGAGAGCGCTTTGGGCTAGAGAGAGAAAGTGTGGTTTAGGGTTCAGGGTTCAGGGTTTAGGGTTTAGGGTTTGGGGTCTGGGGTCTGGGGTTTAGGGATTTTGGTCCTTCAGGAATCATTGGTGATGGTCCCCAGACCCTGATTCAATGCGTAGAGTGGAGTATTGACAACATTGGGATTCATGCCATCAACATTTTCATATAGATCTGATTCTATTGCTTCCAAAACCACTGTAGCTTGAAGTGCTGGATTTGAAGGTTTGTGATTTGGCTCTCATTTTAGAGAGAAGGGAGAGCGCTTTGGGGAAGATTTTGGGTTGTTTGGGGTTGAAATCCACCGGGTAAAGGTGGTATGTCGTGTGGTGGATCAAGATTTTTGAAGGATTGTGATTTGTCTCCAATTTTAGAGAAAAGGGAGAGCGTTTTGGGCTAGAGAGAGAAAGTACAGTTTAGTGTTTGATTTTGGTTTAGGGTTTGGGGTTTGGGGTTTAGGGTTTTCGGCCCTTCTGGAATCATTGGTGATGGTCCCAAACCCTGATTCAATGTGTAGAGTGGAGTATTGACAACATTGAGATTCGTGCCATCAACTTTTTCATATAAATCTGATTCTATTGCTTCCAAAACCATTGTAGCTTGGAGTGCTGGAATATTTTTGGTTGTTTGGGGTTGAAATCCACCGGGTAAAGGTGGTATACCGGGTGGTGGATCGAGATTTTTAAAGTTTGTGATTTGTCTCCCATTCTAGAGAGAAGGGCGAGCGTTTTGGGCTAGAGAGAGAATGTGCGGTTTGGGGTTTGGTTTTGGTTTAGGGTTTGGGGTTTAGGGATTTCGGCCCATCTGGAATCATTGGTGATGGTCCCAGACCCTAATTCAATGCGTAGAGTGGAGTTTTGACAACATTGTGATTCGTGCCATCAACATTTTCATATAAATCTGATTCTATTATTTCCAAAACCACTGTAGCTTGAAGTGCTAGAAGATTTTGGGTTTTTTGGGGTTGAAATCCACCGGGTAAAGGTGGTACGTTGGGTGGTGGATCAAGATTTTTGAAAGTTTGTGATTTGTCTCCCATTTTAGAGAGAAGGGAGAGCGTTTTGGGCTAGAGAGAGAAAGTGCGGTATAGGGTTTGGTTTTGGTTTTGGTTTTGGTTTAGGGTTTAGGGTTTGGGGTTTGGGGTTTAGGGATTTCGGCCCTTCTGGAATCATTGGTGATGGTCCCAGACCCTGATTCAATGTGTAGAGTGGAGTTTTGATAATGTTGGGATTCTTGCCAACAATATTTTCATATAAATCTGATTCTATTGCTTCCAAAACCATTGTAGCTTGAAGTGCTGGAAGATTTTGGGTTGTTTGGGGTTGAAATCCACTGGGTAATGGTAGTATGTCAGGTGGTGGATCAAGATTTTTGAAGGATTGTGATTTGTCTCCCATTTTAGAGAGAAGGGAGACCGTTTTAGGCTAGAGAGAGAAAGTACGGTTTAGGGTTTGGTTTTGGTTTAGGTTTTGGGGTTTTGGGATTTCGGCCCTTCTGGAATCATTGGTGATGGTCCCAGACCCTAATTCAATGCGTAGAGTGAAGTTTTGACAACATTGGGATTCGTGCCATTAACATTTTTATATAAATCTGATTCTATTATTTCCAAAACCACTGTAGCTTGAAGTGCTGGAAGATTTTGGGATGTTTGGGGTTGAAACCAATCGGGTAAAGGTGGTATGTTGGGTGGTGGATCAAGATTTTTGAAGGTTTGTGATTTGTCTCCCATTTTAGAGAGAAGGGAGAGCGTTTTGGGCTAGAGAGAGAAAGTGCGGTATAGGGTTTGGTTTTGGTTTAGGGTTTAGGGTTTGGGGTTTAGGGATTTCGGCCCTTCTGGATCATTGGTGATGGTCCCGGACCCTGATTCAATGTGTAGAGTGGAGTTTTGATAACGTTGGGATTCTTGCCAACAATATTTTCATATAAATCTGATTCTAATGTTTCCAAAACCATTGTAGCTTGAAGTGCTGGAAGATTTTGGGTTGTTTGGGGTTGAAATCCACCGAGTAAAGGTGTTATGTCGGGTGGTGGATCATGATTTTTGAAGGATTGTGATTTGTCTCCCATTTTAGAGAGAAGGGAGAGCGCTTTGGGCTAGAGAGAGAAATTACGATTTAGTGTTTGATTTTGGCTTAGGGTTTGGGGTTCGCGGTTTAGGGTTTTCGGCCCTTCTGGAATCATTGGTGATGGTCCCAGACCCTGATTCAATGCGTAGAGTGGAGTATTGACAACATTGGGATTCGTGCCATCAACTTTTTCATATAAATCTGATTCTATTGCTTCCAAAACCATTGTGGCTTGGAGTGCTGGAAGATTTTTGGTTGTTTGGGGTTGAAATCCACCGGGTAAAGTGGTATGTCGAGTGGTGGAACGAGATTTTTGAAGGTTTGTGATTTGTCTCCCATTTTAGAGGGAAGGGAGAGCGTTTTGGGCTAAAGAGAGAAAGTGCGGTTTAGGGTTTGGGGTTTAGGGTTGTCGGCCCTTGTAGAATCATTGGTGATGGTCCCAGACCCTGATTCAGCGCGTAGAGTGGAGTTTTGACAACATTGGGATTCGTGCCATCAACATTTTCCTATAAATCTGATTCTATTGCTTCCAAAACCACTGTAGCTTGAAGTGCTGGAATATTTTAGGTTGTTTGGGGTTGAAATCCACCGGGCAAAGATGGTATATCGGGTGGTGGATCAAGATTTTTGAAAGTTTGTGATTTGTCTCCCATATTAGAGAGAAGGGAGAGTGTTTTGGGCTAGAGAGAGAAAATGTGATTTAGAGTTTGGTTTTGGTTTTGGGCTCGGGGTTTAAGGTTTAGGGTATAGGGATTTCGGCCCTTCTGAAATCATTGGTGATGATCCCAAACCCCGATTCACTACGTAGATTGGAGTTTTGACAATATTGGGATTCGTGCCATCAACTTTTTCATATAAATTGAATTCTATTGCTTCGAAAACCATTGTGACTTGAAGTGCTGGAAGATTTTATGTTGTTCGGGGTTGAAATCCACCGGGTAAAGGTGGTAAGTCGGGTGGTGGATCAAGATTTTTGAAGGTGTGTGATTTGTCTCCCATTCTAGAGAGAAGGGTTCATATAAATCGCTTTGACGAGAAAGTGCGGTTTAGGGTTTAGTTTTGGTTTAAGGTTTAGAGTTCGAGGTTTGGGGCTTCGGGTTTAGGGATTTCGGCCCTTCTCGAATCATTGGTAATGATCCCAGACCTTGATTCAATGCGTAGAGTGGAGTTTTGAAAACATTCTGATTCGTGCCGTCAACTTTTTCATCTAAATCTGATTCTATTGCTTCGAAAACCATTGTGACTTGAAGTGCTGGAAGATTTTAGGTTGTTCGGGGTTGAAATCCACCGGGTAAAGGTGGTATGTCGAGTGGTGGATCAAGATTTTTGAAGGTGTGTGATTTGTCTCCCATTCTAGAGAGAAGGGAGAGCGTTTTGGGCTAGAGAGAGAAAGTGCGGTTTAGGGTTTAGTTTTGGTTTAAGGTTTAGAGTTCGAGGTTTGGGGCTTCGGGTTTAGGGATTTCGGCCCTTCTCGAATCATTGGTAATGATCCCAGACCTTGATTCAATGCGTAGAGTGGAGGTTTGACAACATTGGGATTCGTGCCATCAACATTTTCATATAAATCTGATTCTATTGCTTCCAAAACCACTGTAGCTTGAAGTGCTGGAAGATTTTAGGTTGTTTGGGGTTGAAATCCACCGGGTAAATGTGGTATGTCTGGTTGTGGATCAAGATTTTGGAAGGTTTGTGATTTGTCTCCCATTCTAGAGAGAAGGGAGAGCGTTTTGGGCTAGAGAGAGAAAGTGTGGTTTAGGGTTTGGTTTTGGTTTAGGGTTCAGGGTTTTGTTTTGGATTAGGTTTTGGGGTTTATGGTTTAGGGTTTAGGGACTTCGGCCCTTCTGGAATCATTGGTGATGGTCCCAGACCCTGATTCAATTTGTAGAGTAGAGTTTTGATAACGTTGTGATTCTCACCAACAATATTTTCATATAAATCTAATTCGATTGCTTCCAAAACCATTGTAGCTTGAAGTGCTGGAAGATTTTTGGTTGTTTGGGGTTGAAATCCACCGGGTAAAGGTGGTATGTCGGGTGGTGGATCAAGATTTTTGAAAGATTGTGATTTGTCTCCCATTTTAGAGAAAAGGGAGAGCGTTTTGGGCTAGAGAGAGAAATTACGATTTAGTGTTTGATTTTGGCTTAGGGTTTGGGGTTTGCGGTTTAGGGTTTTCGGCCCTTCTGGAATCATTGGTGATGGTCCCAGACCCTGATTCAATGCGTAGAGTGGAGTTTAGACAACATGAGAAGGGAGAGCGTTTTGGGCTAGAGCGAGAAAGTGTGGTTTAGGGTTTGGGGTTTGGGGTTTATGGATTTCGGCCCTTCTGGAATCATTGGTGATGGTCCCAGACCTTTGGGCTAGAGAGAGAAATTACGATTTAGTGTTTGATTTTGGCTTAGGGTTTGGGGTTTGGGGTTTATGGATTTCGGCCCTTCTGGAATCATTGGTGATGGTCCCAGACCCTGATTCAATGCCTAGAGTGGAGTTTTGAGAACATTAAGATTCGTGCCATCGACATTTTCATATAAATCTGATTCTATTGCTTCCAAAACCATTGTGGCTTGGAGTGCTGGAAGATTTTTGGTTGTTTGGGGTTGAAATCCACCGAGTAAAGGTGGTATGTCGAGTGGTGGAACGAGATTTTTGAAGGTTTGTGATTTGTCTCCCATTTTAGAGGGAAGGGAGGGCGTTTTGGGCTAGAGAGAGAAAGTGCGATTTAGGGTTTGGTTTTGGTTTAGGGTTTGGGGTTTGGTGTTTAGGGTTTTCGACCCTTCTAGAATCATTGGTGGTGGTCCCAGACCCTGATTCAATGCGTAGATTGGAGTTTTGACAACATTTGGATTCGTGCCATCAACTTTTTCATATAAATCTGATTCTATTGCTTCCAAAACCATTGTGGCTTGGAGTACTGGAAGTTTTTTTGTTGTTTGGGGTTGAAATCCACCGGGTAAAAGTGGTATGTCGAGTGGTGGATCAAGATTTTTGAAGGATTGTGATTTGTCTCCCATTTTAGAGAGAAGGGAGAGCGTTTTGGGCTAGCGAGAGAAAGCGTGGTTTAGAGTTTGGTTTTGGTTTAGGTTTTCGGGTTTGGGGTTTAGGGTTATCGGCCCTTCTGGAATCATTTGTGATGGTCCCCAGACCCTAATTCAATGAGTAGAGTGGAGTTTTGACAACATTGGGATTCATGCCATCAACTTTTTCATATAAATCTGATTCTATTGCTTCCAAAACCATTGTGGTTTGGAGTGCTGGAAGATTTTTGGTTGTTCGTGGTTGAAATTCACCGGGTAAAGTTGGTATGTCGGGAGGTGGATCAAGATTTTTGAAGGTTTGTGATTTGTCTCCCATTCTAGAGAGAAGGGAGAGCGTTTTGGGCTAGATAGAGAAAGTGTGATTTAGGGTTTGGTTTTGGTTTAGGGTTTAGGGTTTGGGGTTTAGGGATTTCGACCCTTCTGGAATCATTGGTGATGATCCCAGACCCTGAGTCAATGCGCAGATTGGAGTTTTGACAACATTGGGATTCGTGCCATCAACTTTTTCATATAAATCGGACTCTAATGCTTCGAAAACCATTGTGGCTTGAAGTGCTGGAAGATTTTAGGTTGCTCGGGGTTGAAATCCACCGGGTAAAGGTGGTATGTCGGGTGGTGGATCAAGATTTCATTTGTGATGGTCCCAGACCCTGATTCAATGCGTAGAGTGGAGTTTTGACAACATTGGGATTCGTGCCATCAACTTTTTCATATAAATCGGACTCTAATGCTTCGAAAACCATTGTGGCTTGAAGTGCTGGAAGATTTTAGGTTGCTCGGGGTTGAAATCCACCGGGTCAAGGTGGTAAGTCGGGTGGTGGATCAAGATTTTCGAAGGCGTGTGATTTGTCTCCCATTCTAGAGAGAAGGGAAAGCGTTTTGGGCTAAAGAGAGAAAGTGCGGTTTAGGTTTAGTTTTGGTTTAGGGTTTAGAGTTCAAGGTCTGGGGCTTCGGATTTATGGATTTCGGCCCTTCTGGAATCATTGGTGATGGTCCCAAACCCTGATTCAATGCGTAGAGTGGAGTTTTGACAACATTGGGATTCGTGCCATCAACATTTTCATATAAATCTGATTCTATTGCTTCCAAAACCACTGTAGCTTGAAGTGCTGGAAGATTTTAGGTTGTTTGGGGTTAAAATCCGCCGGGTAAATGTGGTATGTCTGGTTGTGGATCAAGATTTTGGAAGGTTTGTGATTTGTCTCCCATTCTAGAGAGAAGGGAGAGCGTTTTGGGGCTAGAGAGAGAAAGTGTGGTTTAGGGTTTAGGGTTCAGGGTTTGGTTTTGGTTCAGGGTTTGGGGTTTATTGTTTAGGCTTTAGGGACTTCGGCCCTTCTGGAATCATTGGTGATGGTCCCAGACACTGATTCAATGCGTATAGTGGAGTTTTGACAACATTGGTATTCATGCCTTCAACATTTTCATATAAATCTGATTCTATTGCTTCCAAAACCATTGTAGCTTGAAGTGCTGGAAGATTTTGGGTTGTTTGGGGTTGAAATCCACCGGGTAAGGGTGGTATGTCAGGTGGTGGATCAAGATTTTTGAAGGATTGTGATTTGTCTCCCATTTTAGAGAGAAGGGAGAGCGTTTTGGGCTAGAGAGAGAAAGTGCGATTTAGTGTTTGATTTTGGTTTAGGGTTTTCGTCCCTTCTGGAATCATTGGTGATGGTCCCACACCCTGAATCAATGCGTAGAGTGGAGTTTTGAAAATATTGGGATTCGTGCCATCAACTTTTTCATATAAATCTGATTCTACTGCTTTCAAGACCATTGTGGCTTGGAGTACTGGACGTTTTTTGGTTGTTTGGGGTTGAAATCCACCGAGTAAAGGTGGTATGTCGAGTGGTGGATCAAGATTTTTGAAGGATTATGATTTGTCTCCCATTTTAGGGAGAAGGGGGAGCGTTTTGGGCTAGCGAGAGAAAGCGCGATTTAGAGTTTGGTTTTGGTTTAGGATTTCGGGTTTGGGGTTTAGGGTTTTCGACCCTTCAGGAATCATTGGTGATGGTCCCCAGACCCTGATTCAATGAGTAGAGTGGAGTTTTGACAACATTGGGATTCGTGCCATCAACTTTTTCATATAAATCTGATTCTATTGCTTCGAAAACCATTGTGGCTTGGAGTGCTGGAAGATTTTTGGTTGTTCGGGGTTGAAATCCACCGGGTAAAGGTGGTATGTCGGGAGGTGGATCAATATTTTTGAAGGTTTGTGATTTGTCTCCCATTCTAGAGAGAAGGGAGAGCGTTTCAGGCTAGAGAGAGAAAGTGCGGTTTAAGGTTTGGTTTTGGTTTTGGTTTTGGTTTTGGTTTAGGGTTTTGGGTTTGGGGTTTAGGGATTTCGGCCCTTCTGGAATCATTGGTTATGGTCCCAGACCCTGATTCAGCACGTAGAGTGGAGTTTTGACAACATTGGGATTCGTGCCATCAACATTTTCCTATAAATCTGATTCTATTGCTTCCAAAACCACTGTAGCTTGAAGTGCTGGAAGATTTTAGGTTGTTTGGGGTTGAAATCCACCGGGTAAAGGTGGTATGTCGGGTGGTGGATCAAGATTTTTGAAGGTTTGTGATTTGTCTCTCATTTTAGAGAGAAGCGAGAGCGTTTTGGGCTAGAGAAAGAAAGTGCGGTTTAGGGTTTGGTTTTGGTTTAGGGTTTGGGGCTTAGGGTTTTCGGCCCTTCTGGAATTATTGGTGATGGTCCCAGACCCTAATTCAGCGCGTAGAGTGGAGTTTTGACAACATTGGGATTCATGCCATCAACATTTTCATATAAATCTGATTCTATTGCTTCCAAAACCACTGTAGCTTGAAGTGCTGGAAGATTTTGGGTTGTTTGGGGTTGAAATCCACCGGGTATAGGTGGTATGTCGGGTGGTGGATCAAGAATTTTGAAGGTTTGTGAATTGTCTCCCATTTTAGAGAGAAGGGAAAGCGTTTTGGGCTAGAAAAAGAAAGTGCAGTTTAGGGTTTGATTTTAGTTTAGGGTTTGGGGCTAAGGGTTTTCGGCCCTTCTGGAATCATTGGTGATGGTCCAAGACCCTGATTCAGCGCGTAGAGTGGAGTTTTGACAACATTGGGATTCGTGCCATCAATATTTTCATATAAATCTGATTCTATTGCTTCCAAAACCATTGTAGCTTGAAGTCCTGGAAGATTTTGGATTGTTTGGGGTTGAAATCCACCGGGCAAAGGTGTTATATCGGGTGGTGGATCAAGATTTTTGAAGGTATGTGATTTGTCTCCCATTTTAGAGAGAAGGGAGAGTCTTTTGGGCTATAGAGAGAGTGTGTGATTTAGGGTTTTTTTTTGTTTTGGGCTCGAGGTTTAGGGTTTAGGGATTTCAGCCCTTCTGGAATCATTGGTGATGATCCCAGACCCTGATTCAATGCGTAGATTGGAGTTTTGACAACATCGGGATTCGTGCCATCAACTTTTTCATATAAATATGATTCTATTGCTTCGAAAACCATTGTGGCTTGAAGTGCTGGAGGATTTAGGTGGTTCGGGGTTGAAATCCACCGGGTAAAGGTGGCAAATTGGGTGCTGGATCAAGATTTTTGAAGGCGTGTGATTTATCTCCCATTCTAGAGAGAAGGGAGAGCGTTCTGGGCTTGAGAGAGAAAGTTTTGGTTTAGGGTTTAGAGTTCGAGGTTTGGGGCTTCGGGTTTAGGGATTTTGGCCCTTCTGGAATCATTGGTGATGATCCCAGAACCTCATTCAATGCGTAGAGTGGAGTTTTGACAACATTGGGCTTCGTGCCATCAACATTTTCATATAAATCTGATTCTATTGCTTCCAAAACAGCCGTAGCTTGAAGTGCTGGAAGATTTTGGGTTGTTTGGGGTTGAAATCCACCGGGTAAAGGTGGTATGTCGGGTGGTGGATCAAGATTTTTGAAGGTTTGTGATTTGTCTCCCATTTTAGAGAGAAGGGAGAGCGTTTTGGGCTAGAAAAAGAAAGTACGGTTTAGGGTTTGATTTTGGTTTAGGGTTTGGGGCTAAGGGTTTTCGGCCCTTCTGAAATCATTGGCGATGGTCCTAGACCCTGATTCAGCGCGTAGAGTGGAGTATTGACAACATTTGGATTCGTGCCATCAACTTTTTCATATAAACCTGATTCTATTACTTCCAAAACCATTGTGGCCTGGAGTGCTGGAAGATTTTTGGTTGTTTGGGGTTGAAATCCACCGGGTAAAGGTGGTATGTTGGGTGTTGGATCAAGATTTTTGAAGGTTTGTGATTTGTCTCCCATTCTAGAGAGAAGGGAGAGCGTTTTGGGCTAGAGAGAGAAAGTGCGGTTGAGGGTTTGGTTTTGGTTTAGGGTTTGGGGTTTAGGGTTTTCGGCCCTTCTGGAATCGTTGGTGATGGCCCCAGACCCTGATTCAATGCGTAGAGTGGAGTTTTGAAACCTCGGGATTCGTGCCATCAACTTTTTCATATAAATCTGATTCTATTGCTTCCAAAACCATTGTGGCTTGGAGTACTGGAAGTTTTTTGGTTGTTTGGGGCTGAAATCCACCGGGTCAAGGTGGTATGTCGAGTGGTGAATCAAGATTTTTGAAGGATTGTGATTTGTCTCCCATTTTAGAGAGAAGAGAGATCGTTTTGGGCTAGCGAGAGAAAGCGCGGTTTAGAGTTTGGTATTGGTTTAGGATTTTGGGCTTGGGATTTAGGGTTTTCGGCCCTTCTGGAATCATTGGTGATGGTCCCAGACCCTGATTCAATGCATAGAGTGGAGTTTTGACAACATTGGGATTCGTGCCATCAACTTTTTCATGTAAATCTGATTCTACCGCTTACAAAACCATTGTGGCTTGGAGTGCTGGAAGATTTTAGGTTGTTTGGGGTTGAAATCCACCGGGAAAATGTGGTATGTTTGGTTGTGGATCAAGATTTTGGAAGGTTTGTGAATTGTCTCCCATTCTAGAGAGAAGGGAGGGCGTTTTGGGCTAGAGAGAGAAAGTGTGGTTCAGGGTTTGGTTTTGGTTTAGGGTTCAGGGTTTGGTTTTGGTTTAGGGTTTGGGGTTTATGGTTTAGGGTTTAGGGACTTCGGCCCTTCTGGAATCATTGGTGATGATCCCAGACCCTGATTCAATGCGTATAGTGGAGTTTTGACAACATTGCGATTCATGTCATCATCATTTTCATATAAATCTGATTCTATTGCTTCCAAAACCATTGTAGCTTGAAGTGCTGGAAGATTTTGGGTTATTTGGGGTTGAAATCCACCGGGTAAGGGTGGTATGTCAGGTGGTGGATCAAGATTTTTGAAGGATTGTGAATTGTCTCCCATTTTAGAGAGAAGGGAGAGCGTTTTGGGCTAGAGAGAGAAAGTGCGGTTTAGTGTTTGATTTTGGTTTAGGGTTTTCGGCCCTTCTAGAATCATTGGTGATGGTCCCAGACCCTGATTCAATGCGTAGAGTGGAGTATTGACAACTTTGGGATTCGTGCCATCAACTTTTTCATATAAATCTGATTCTATTACTTCCAAAACCATTGTGGCCTGGAGTGCTGGAAGATTTTTGGTTGTTTGGGGTTGAAATCCACCGAGTAAAGGTG
>NW_019263889.1:5267-13708 GCF_002742605.1 Olea europaea var. sylvestris | reverse complement strand
ACGGACGCCGTGTGCAAAAGTTACGTTCAATTCTTCGTACGCCGACTATCCAAGCGTTCCAAATATAAAAGTGCTCATTCTTTTGGAAAATGGCCGAAATCCCTCGAACGTCACGACGATATGGTGAGTTCAATCCAAAACAGTCGCTACATTTCCAAAAAGTACTTATGCGCCCAAAACGGACACCGTGTGCAAAAGTTACTCTCAATTCTTCGTACGCCGACTATCCAAGCGTTTCAAATATAAAGGTTCTCATTCTTTCAAAAAATGGCCGAAATCCCTCGAACGTCACGACGAAGTGGTGAGTTCAATCCAAAACGGTCGCCACATTTCCAAAAAGTAATTATGGGCCCAAAACGGACATCGTGTGCAAAAGTTACGCTCAATTCTTCGTACGCCGACTATCCAAGCGTTCGAAATATAAAAGTGCTCATTCTCTCAAAAAAGGGCCAAAATCCCTCTAATGTCACGACGAAGTTGTGAGTTCAATCGAAAACGGTAGCTACATTTCCAAAAAGTACTTTTGGGCCCAAAACGGACACCGTGTGCAAAAGTTACGTTCAATTCTTCGTACGCCGACTATCCAGGCGTCTCAAACATAAAAGTGCTCATTCTTTCGAAAAATGACCGAAATCCCTCGTACGTCACGGCGAAGTGGTGAGTTCAATCCAATATGGTCGCTACATTTCCAAAAAGTACTTATGGGCCCAAAACGGACACCATGTACAAAAGTTACGTTCAATTCCTCGTACGCCGACTATCCGAGCGTTCCAAATATAAAAGTACTCATTCTTTTGAAAAATGGCCGAAATCCCTCGAACGACACGATGAAGTTGTGTGTTCAATCCAAAACGGTCGCTACATTTCCAAAAAGTACTTATGGGCCCAAAACGGACACCGAGTGCAAAAGTTGCGTTCAACTCTTCGTACGCCGACTGTCCAAGTGTTCCAAATATAAAAGTGCTCATTCCTTCGAAAAATGGCCGAAATCTCACGAACGACCCGATGAAGTGGTGAGTTCAATCCAAAATGGTCGCTACATTTCCAAAAAGTACTTATGGTCCCAAAACGGACACCATGTGCAAAAGTTATGCTCAATACTTCGTGCGCCGACTATCCAAGCGTTCGAAATATAAAAGTGCTCATTCTTTCGAAAAATGGCCGAAATCCCTCGAACGTCACGATGAAGTGGTGAGTTCAATCCAAAGGGGTCGCTATATTTCCAAAAAGTACTTATGGGCCCAAAATGGACACCATGTGCAAAAGTTACGCTCAATTCTTCGTACGCCGACTATCCAAGCGTTCCAAATATAAAAGTGCTCATTCTTTCAAAAAATTACCGAAATCCCTCAAACGCCACGATGAAGTGTTGAGTTCAATCCAAAATGGTCGCTAATTTTCAAAAAGTACTTATTGGCCCAAAACGGACACCGTGTGCAAAAGTTACGCTCAATTCTTCGTGCGCCGACTATCCAAGCGTTCCAAATATAAAAGTGCTCAGTCTTTCGAAAAATGGCCGAAATCCCTCGAACGTCACGACGAGGTGGGGAGTTCAATCCAAAACTACATTTCCAAAAAGTACCTATGGGCCCAAAACGGACACCGTGTGCAAAAGTTACGTTCAATTCTTCGTACGCCGACTATCCAATCGTTCCAAATATAAAAGTGCGCGTTCTTTTGAAAAATGGTTGAAATCCCTCGAACGTCACGACGAAGTGGTGAGTTCAATCCAAAACGGTCGTTATATTTCCAAAAAGTACTTATGGGCCCAAAACGGACACCGTGTGCAAAAGTTATGCTCACTTCTTCGTACGCCGACTATCCAAGCGTTCCAAATATAAAAGTGCTAATTCTCTCGAAAAATGGCCGAAATCCCTCAAACGTCACGATGAGGTGGGGAGTTCAATCCAAAACGGTCGCTACATTTCCAAAAAGTACTTATGGGCCCAAAACGGACACCGTGTGCAAAAGTTACGTTCAATTCTCCGTACGCCAACTATCCAAGCGTTCCAAATATAAAAGTGGTCATTCTTTCGAAAAATGGTCGAAATCCCTCGAACGTCACGACGAAGTGGTGAATTCAATCCAAAATGGTCGCTACATTTCCAAAAAGTACTTATGGGCCCAAAACGGACACCGTGTGGAAAAGTTACGCTCAATGCTTCGTCCGCCGACTATCCAAGTGTTCCAAATATAAAAGTGCTCATTCTTTTGAAAAATGACCGAAATCCCTCGAACGTCATGACGAAGTGGTGAATTCAATCCAAAATGGTCGCTACATTTTCAAAAAGTACTTATGGGCCCAAAACGGACACCGTGTGCCAAAGTTACGCTCAATTCTTTGTACGCCGACTATCCAAGCGTTCCAAATGTAAAAGTGCTCATTCTTTCGAAAAATGGTCGAAATCCCTCGAACGTCACGACGAAGTGGTGCGTTCAATCCAAAACGGTCGCTACATTTCCAAAAAGTACTTATGGGCCCAAAACGGACACCGTGTGCAAAAGTTTCGCTCAATGCTTCGTCCGCCGACTATCCAAGTGTTCCAAATATAAAAGTGCTCATTCTCTTGAAAAATGGCCAAAATCCCTCGGACGTCACGACGAAGTGGCGACTTCGATCCAAAACGGTCGCTACATTTTCAAAAAGTACTTAATGGCCCAAAACGGACACCGTGTGCAAAAGTTACGCTAAATTCTTCGTACACCGACTATCCAAGCGTTCCAAATATAAAAGTACTCAGTCTTTCGAAAAATGGCCGAAATCCCTCGAACGTCACGACGAGGGAGAAGTTCAATCCAAAACGGTCGCTACATTTTCAAAAAGTACTTATGTGCCCAAAACGGACACTGTGAGCAAAAGTTACGCTCAATTCTTTGTACGCCGACTATCTAAGCGTTCCAAATATGAAAGTGCAAATTCTTTCGAAAAATGGTCGAAATCTCTCGAACGTCACGACGAAGTGGTGAGTCCAATCCAAAACGGTCGCTACATTTCCAAAAAGTACTTATGGGCCCAAAACGGACGCCGTGTGCAAAAGTTACGCTCAATTCTTCGTACGCCGACTATCCAAGCGTTCCAAATATAAAAGTGTTCATTCTTTCGAAAAATGGCCGAAATCCCTCGAACGTCACGATGAAGTTGTGAGTTCAATCCAAAACGATCGCTACATTTCCAAAAAGTAATTATGGGCCCAAAACGGACACCGTGTGCAAAAGTTACGCTCAATTCTTCGTACGCCGACTATCCAAGCGTTCCAAATATAAAGGTGCTCATTCTTGCGAAAAATGGTCAAAATACCTCGAACGTCACGAAGAGGTTGTGAGTTCAATCCAAAACGGTCGCTACATTTTCAAAAAGTACTTATGGGCCCAAAACGGACAACGTGTACAAAAGTTACGCTCAATTCTTCGCACGCCGACTATCCAAGCGTTCCAAATATAAAAGTGCTCATTCATTCAAAAAATGGCCGAAATCCCTCGAATGTCACGACGAATCGGTGAGTTCAATCCAAAACGGTCGCCACATTTCCAAAA
Organism: Olea europaea var. sylvestris; assembly: GCF_002742605.1. Lineage (NCBI taxonomy): Eukaryota > Viridiplantae > Streptophyta > Magnoliopsida > Lamiales > Oleaceae > Olea > Olea europaea. The sequence continues at coordinate 10,174 of NW_019263889.1, read as the reverse complement.
AGTACTTATGGGCCCAAAACGGACACCGTGTGCAAAGGTTACGCTCAATTCTTCGTACGCCGACTATCCAGGCGTTCCAAATATAAAAGCGCTCAGTCTTTCGAAAAATGGCTGAAATTCCTCGAACGTCACGACGAGGTGGGGAGTTCAATCCAAAACGGTCGCAACGTTTCAAAAAAGTACATATGGGCCCAAAACGGACACCGTGTGCAAAAGTTACGTTCAATTCTTCGTACGTCGACTATCCAAGCGTTCCAAATATTAAAGTGCTCATTCTTTTGAAAAATGGCTGAAATCCCTCATACGTCACGACGATGTGGTAAGTTCAATCCAAAACGGTCGCTACATTTCCAAAAAGTACCTATGCGTCCAAAAATTGACACCGTGTGCAAAAGTTACGCTCAATTCTTCGTACGCCGACTATCCAAGAGTTCCAAATATAAAAGTGCTCATTCTTTCGAAAAATGGTCGAAATCCCTCTAACGTCACGACGAAGTGGTGAGTTCAATCCAAAACGGTCCCTACATTTCAAAAAAGTACATATGGGCCCAAAACGAACACCGTGTGCAAAAGTTACGTTCAATTCTTCGTACGCCGACTATCCAAGCGTTCCAAATATAAATTGCTCACTCTTTCGAAAAATGGCCAAAATCCCTCGTACGTCACGAGGAAGTTGTGAGTTCAATTCAAAACGGTCGCCACATATCCCAAAACTACTTATGGGCCAAAAACGGACACTGTGTGCAAAAGTTAGGCTCAATTCTTCGTACCCCGACTATCCAACCGTTCCAAATATGAAAGTGCTTGTTCGTTCGAAAGATGGCCGAAATCCCTCGAACGTCACGACGAAGTGGTGAGTTCAATCCAAAACGGTCGCCACATTTCCAAAAAGTACTTATGGGCCCACAACGGACACCGTGTGCAAAAGTTACGCTCAATTCTTCGTACGCCGACTATCCAAGCGTTCCAAATATAAAAGTGCTCATTCTTTCGAAAAATGGCCGAAATCCCTCCAACGTCACGACGAAGTTGTGAGTTCAATCCAAAACGGTCGCTACATTTCCAAAAAGTACTTATGGGCCCAAAACCGACACCGTGTGAAAAAGTTATGCTCAATTCTTCGTACGTCGACTATCCAAGCGTTCCAAATATAAAAGTGCTCATTCTTTCTAAAATTGGCCGAAATCCCTTGAACTTCACGGCGAGGTGGTGAGTTCAATCCAAAACGGTCGCTACATTTCCAAAAAGTACTTATGGGGCCAAAACGGACACCGTGTGCAAAGGTTACGCTCAATTCTTCGTACGCCGACTATCCAAGCATTCCAAATATAAAAGTCCTCAGTCTTTTGAAAAATGGCTGAAATCTCTCGTACGTCATGACGATATGGTGAGTTCAATCCAAAATGGTCGCTACATTTCCAAAAAGTACTTATGCGCCCAAAACGGACACCGTGTGCAAAAGTTACGCTCAATTCTTCGTACGCCGACTATCCAAGCGTTCCAAATATAAAAGTGTTCATTCTTTCGAAAAATGGCCGAAATCCCTCGAACGTCAAGACGAAGTTGTGAGTTCAATCCAAAACGGTAGCTATATTTCCAAAAAGTAATTATGGGCCCAAAACGGACACCGTGTGCAAAAGTTACGCTCAATTCTTCGTACGCCGACTATCCAAGCGTTCGAATTATAAAAGTGCTCATTCTCTCAAAAAATGGCCGAAATCCCTCGAATGTCATGACGAAGTTGTGAGTTCAATCCAAAACGGTAGCTACATTTCCAAAAAGTACTTTTGGGCCCAAAACGGACACCGTGTGCAAAAGTTACGTTCAATTCTTCGTACGCCGACTATCCAAGCATTCCAAATGTAAAAGTGCTCATTCTTTTGGAAAATGGCCAAAATCCCTCGTACGTCATGACGATATGGTGAGTTCAATCCAAAACGGTCGCTACATTTCCAAAAAGTACTTATGCGCCCAAAACGGACACCGTGTGCAAAAGTTACGCTCAATTCTTCGTGCGCCGACTATCCAAGCGTTCCAGATATAAAAGTGCTCAGTCTTTCGAAAAATGGCCGAAATCCCTCGAACGTCACGACGAGGTGGGGAGTTCAATCCAAAACGGTCGCTACATTTCCAAAAAGTACCTATGGGCCCAAAACGGACACCGTGTGCAAAAGTTACGTTCAATTCTTAATACGCCGACTATCCAATCGTTCCAAATATAAAAGTGCGCGTTCTTTTGAAAAATGGTTGAAATCCCTCGAACGTCACGATGAAGTGGTGAGTTCAATCCAAAATGGTCCTTACATTTCCAAAAAGTACTTATGGGCCCAAAACGGACACCGTGTGCAAAAGTTACGCTCAATTCTTCGTACGCCGACTATCGAAGCGTTTCAAATATAAAAGTGCTCATTCCTTCGAAAAATGGCCGAAATCCCGTGAACGACCCGACGAAGTTGTGAGTTCAATCCAAAACGGTCGCTACATTTCCAAAACGTACTTATGCCCCAAAAATGGACATTGTGTGCAATAGTTAGGCTCAGTTCTTCGTACCCCGACTATCCAAGCGTTCCAAATATGAAAGTGCTCATTCTTTCAAAAAATTGCCAAAATCCCTCAAACGCCACGACGAAGTGTTGAGTTCAATCCAAAATGGTCGCTACATTTTCAAAAAGTACTTATTGGCCCAAAACGGACACCGTGTGCAAAAGTTACGCTCAATTCTTCGTACACCGACTATCCAAGCATTCCAAATATAAAAGTACTCAGTCTTTCGAAAAATGGCCGAAATCCCTCGAACGTCACGACGAGGGGGGGAGTTCAATCAAAAACGGTCGCTACATTTCCAAAAAGTACTTATTGGCCAAAAAGGGACACCGTGTGCAAAAGTTACGCTCAATTCTTTGTACGCCGACTATCTAAGCGTTCCAAATATGAAAGTGCAAATTCTTTCGAAAAATGGCCGAAATCCCTCGAACGTCACGACGAAGTGGTGAGTCCAATCCAAAACGGTCGCTACATTTCCAAAAAGTACTTATGGGCCCAAAATGGACGCCGTGTGCAAAAGTTACGCTCAATTCTTCGTGCGCCGACTATCCAAGCGTTCCAAATATAAAAGTGCTCGGTCTTTCGAAAAATGGCCGAAATCCCTCGAACGTCACGACGAGGTGGGGAGTTCAATCCAAAACGGTCGCTACATTTCCAAAAAGTACTTATTGGCCAAAAACGGACACCATGTGCAAAAGTTACGCTCAATTCTTTGTACGCCGACTATCTAAGCGTTCCAAATATGAAAGTGCAAATTCTTTCGAAAAATGGCCGAAATCCCTCGAACGTCACGACGAAGTGGTGAGTCCAATCCAAAACAGTCGCTACATTTCCAAAAAGTACTTATGGGCCTAAAACGGATGCCGTGTGCAAAAGTTACGCTCAATTCTTCGTACGCCGACTATCCAAGCGTTCCAAATATAAAAGTGCTCATTCATTCAAAAAATGGCCGAAATCCCTCGAATGTCATGACGAAGTGGTGAGTTCCATCCAAAACGGTCGCTACATTTCCAAAAAGTAATTATGGGCCCAAAACGGACACCGTTTGCAAAAGTTACGCTCAATTCTTCGTACGCCGACTATCCAAGCGTTCCAAATATAAAAGTGCTCATTCTTTCAAAAAATCGCCGAAATCACTTGAACGTCACAATGAAGTTGTGAGTTCAATCCAAAATGGTAGCTACATTTCCAAAAAGTACTTATGGGCCCAAAACGGACACCGTGTGCAAAAGTTACGTTCAATTGTTCGTACGCCGACTATCCAAGCGTTCCAAATATAAAAGTGCTCATTCTTTCAAAAAATGGCCGAATTTCCTAGAACGCCACGACGAAGTGGTGAGTTCAATCCAAAACGGTCGCTACATTTCCAAAAAGTAATTATGGGCCCGAAACGGACACCGTGTGCAAAAGTTACGCTCAATTCTTCGTACGTCGACTATCCAAGCGTTCCAAATATAAAAGTTCTCATTCTTTCGAAAAATGTACGAAATCCATCGAACGTCACGACGAAGTTGTGAGTTCAATCCAAAACGGTCGATATATTTCCAAAAAGTACTTATGGGCCCAAAACGGACTCCGTGTGCAAAAGTTACGCTCAATTCTTCGTACGCCGACTATCCAAGCGTTCCAAATATAAAAGTGCTCATTCTTTCGAAAAATGGTCGAAATCCCTCCAACGTCACGACGAAGTGGTGAGTTCAATCCAAAACGGTCCCTACATTTCAAAAAAGTACTTATTGGCCCAAAACGGACACCGTGTGCAAAAGTTACGTTCAATTCTTCGTACGCCGACTATCCAAGCGTTCCAAATATAATGGTCTCAGTCTTTCGAAAAATGGTCGAAATCCCTCGAACGTCACGACGAAGTGGTGAGTTCAATCCAAAATGGTCGCTACATTTCCAAAAAGTACTTATGGGCCCAAAACGGACACCGTGTGCAAAAGTTACGTTCAATTCATCGTACGTCGACTATCCAAGCGTTCCAGATTTAAAAGTGCTCATCCTTTCGAAAGATGGCTAAAATCCCTCGAACGTCACGATAAAGTGGTGAGTTCAATCCAAAACGGTCGCTACATTTCCAAAAAGTACTTATGGGCCCAAAACGGACACCGTGTGCAAAAGTTACCCGCAATGCTTCGTCCGTCGACTATCCAAGCGTTCCAAACATAAAAGTGCTCATTCTTTTGAAAAATGGCCGAAATCCCTCGAACGTCATGACGAAGTGGTGTGTACAATGCAAAACGGTTACTACATTTCCAAAAAGTACTTATGGGCCCAAAACGGACACCGTGTGCAAAAGTTACGCTCAATTCATCGTACGCCGACTATCCAAGCGTTCCAAATATAAAAGTGCTCATTCTTTC
>NW_019263889.1:0-5202 GCF_002742605.1 Olea europaea var. sylvestris | reverse complement strand
ATAAAAGTGCTCAGTCTTTCGAAAAATGGCCGAAATCCCTCAAATGTCACGACGAGGTGGGGAGTTCAATCCAAAACGGTCGTTACATTTCCAAAAAGTACTTATGCGCCCAAAACGGACACCGTGTGCAAAAGTTACGCTCAATTCTTCGTACGCCCACTATCCAAGCGTTTCAAATATAAAAGTGCCCATTCTTTCGAAAAATGGCCAAAATCCCTCGAATGTCACGACGAAGTTATGAGTTCGACCCAAAACGGTAGCTACATTTCCAAAAAGTACTTATGGGCCCAAAACGGCCACCGTGTGCAAAAGTTACTCTCAATTCTTCGTACGCCGACTATCCAAGCGTTCCAAATATAAAAGTGCTCATTCTTTTGAAAAATGGCCGAAATCCCTCGAACGTCACGACGAAGTGGTGAGTTCAATACAAAACGGTCGCTACATTTCCGAAAAGTACTTTAGGGCCCAAAACGGACACTGTGTGCAAAAGTTACGTTCAATTCTTCGTATGCCGACTACCCAAGCTTTCAAATTATAAAAGTGCTCATTCTTTCGAAAAATGGCTGAAATTCATCGAACGTCACGACGAAGTGGTGAGTTCAATCCAAAACGGTCGCTACATTTCCAAAAAGTAATTATGGGCCCAAAACGGACACCGTGTGCAAAAGTTACGCTCAATTCTTCGTACGCCGACTAACCAAGCGTTCCAAATATAAAAGTGCTCATTCTTTCGAAAAATGTTTGAAATCCCTCGAACGTCAGAACGAAGTGGTGAGTTCAATCCAAAACAGTCGTTACATTTCCAAAAAGTACTTATGGCACAAAACGTACACCGTGTGCAAAAGTTACGCTCAATTCTTCGTACACCGACTATCCAAGCGTTCCAAATATAAAAGTGCTCAGTCTTTCGAAAAATGGCCGAAATCCCTCAAATGTCACGACGAGGTGGGGAGTTCAATCCAAAACGGTCGTTACATTTCCAAAAAGTACTTATGCGCCCAAAACGGACACCGTGTGCAAAAGTTACGCTCAATTCTTCGTACGCCCACTATCCAAGCGTTTCAAATATAAAAGTGCCCATTCTTTCGAAAAATGGCCAAAATCCCTCGAATGTCACGACGAAGTTATGAGTTCGACCCAAAACGGTAGCTACATTTCCAAAAAGTACTTATGGGCCCAAAACGGTCACCGTGTGCAAAAGTTTCTCTCAATTCTTTGTACGCCGACTATCCAAGCATTCCCAATATAAAAGTGCTCATTCTTTCAAAAAATGGCTGAAATCCCTCGAACGTCACGACGAAGTGGTGAGTTCAATCCAAAACGGTCGCTACATTTCCAAAAAGTACTTATGGGCCCAAAACGGACACCGTGTGCAAAAGTTTCTCTCAATTCTTTGTACGTCGACTATCCAAGCGTTCCAAACATAAAAGTGCTCATTCTTTTTAAAAATGGCCGAAATCCCTCGAACGTCATGACGAAGTGGTGAGTTCAATCCAAAATGGTTACTACATTTCCAAAAAGTACTTATGGGCCCAAAACGGACACTGTGAGCAAAAGTTACGCACAATTCTTCGTACGCCGACTATCCAAGCGTTCGAAATATCAAATGTGCTCATTCTTTCAAAAATGGCCAAAATCCCTCGAACGTCACGACGAAGTGGTGAGTTCAATCCAAAACGGTCGCTACATTTTCAAAAAGTACTTATGGGCCCAAAACGGACACCGTGTGCAAAAGTTACCCTCAATGCTTCGTCCGCCGACTATCCAAGCGTTCCAAACATAAAAGGGCTCATTCTTTTGAAAAATGGCCGAAATCCCTCGAACGTCATGACGAAGTGGTGAGTTCAATCCAAAACGGTTACTACATTTCCAAAAAGTACTTAAGGGCCCAAAACGGACACTGTGAGCAAAAGTTACGGACAATTCTTCGTACGCCGACTATCCAAGCGTTCGAAATATCAAATGTGCTCATTCTTTCAAAAATGGCCAAAATCCCTCGAACGTCACGACGAAGTGGTGAGTTCAATCCAAAACGGTCGCTACATTTTCAAAAAGTAATTATGGGCCCAAAACGGATAACGTGTGCAAAAGTTATGCTCAATTCTTCGTACTTCGACTATCCAAGCGTTCCAAATATAAAGTGCTCATTCTTTCGAAAAATGGCCAAAATCCCTCGTACGTCACGACGAAGTGGTGAGTTCAATCCAAAACGGTCGCTACATTTTCAAAAAGTAATTATGGGCCCAAAACGGACACCGTGTGCAAAAGTTACGCTCAATTCTTCGTACTTCGACTATCCAAGCGTTCCAAATATAAAGTGCTCGTTCTTTCGAAAAATGGCCAAAATCCCTCGAACGTCACGATGAATTGGTGAGTTCAATCCAAAATGGTCGCTACATTTCCAAAAAGTAATTATGGGCCCAAAACGGACACCGTGTTCAAAAGTTACGCTGAATTCTTCGTACGCCGACTATTCAAGCGTTCCAAATATAAAGTGCTCATTCTTTTGAAAAATGGCCAAAATCCCTCGCACGTCACGACGAAGTGGTGAGTTCAATCCAAAACGGTCCTCACATATCCCAAAAGTACTTATAGGCCCAAAACGGACACTGTGTGCAAAAGTTAGGCTCAATTTCTCGTACCCCGACTATCCAAGCGTTCCAAATATGATAGAGTTCGTTCTTTCGAAAAATGGCCGAAATCCCTCAAATGTCACAATGAATTGGTGAGTTCAATCCAAAATGGTCGCTACATTTCCAAAAAGTAATTATGGGCCCATAACGGACACCGTGTGTAAAAGTTACGCTCAATTCTTCGTACGTCGACTATCCAAGCGTTCCAAATATAAAAGTGCACAGTCTTTCGAAAAAGGGCCGAAATTCCTCGAACGCCACGACGAAGTGGTGAGTTCAATCCAAAACGGTCGCTACATTTCCAAAAAGTACTTATGCGCCCAAAACGGACACCGTGTGCAAAAGTTACGCTCAATTCTTCGTACGCCCACTATCCAAGCGTTTCAAATATAAAAGTGCCCATTCTTTCGAAAAATGGCCAAAATCCCTCGAATGTCACGACGAAGTTATGAGTTCCACCTAAAACGGTAGCTACATTTCCAAAAAGTACTTATGCGCCCAAAACGGCCACCGTGTGCAAAAGTTACGTTCAATTCTTCGTATGCCGACTATCCAAGCGTTCCAAATATAAAAGTGTTCATTCTTTTGAAAAATGGCCGAAATCCCTCGAACGTCACGACGAAGTGGTGAGTTCAATCCAAAATGGTCGCTACATTTCCAAAAAGTAATTATGGCCCCAAAACGGACGTCGTGTGCAAAAGTTACGCTCAATTCTTCGTACGCCGACTATCCAAGCTCTCCAAATATAAAAGTGCTCATTCTTTCGAAAAATGGCTGAAATCCCTCGAACGTCACGACGAAGTGGTGAGCTCAATCCAAAACGGTCGTTACATTTCCAAAGACTACTTATGGGCCCAAAACGGACACCGTGTGCAAAAGTTACGCTCCATTCTTCGTATGCCGACTATCCAAGCGTTCCAAATATAAAAGTGCTCAGTCTTTCGAAAAATGGCCGAAATCCCTCGAATGTCACGACGAGGTGGGGAGTTCAATCCAAAACGGTCGTTACATTTCCAAAAAGTACTTATGCGCCCAAAACGGACACCGTGTGCAAAAGTTACGCTCAATTCTTCGTACTCCCACTATCCAAGCATTTCAAACATAAAAGTGCCCATTCTTTCGAAAAATGGCCAAAATCCCTCGAATGTCACGACGAAGTAATGAGTTCGACCCAAAACGGTAGCTACATTTCCAAAAAGTACTTATGGGCCCAAAACGGCCACCGTGTGCAAAAGTTACGTTCAATTCTTCGTATGCCGACTATCCAAGCGTTCCAAATATAAAAGTGTTCATTCTTTTGAAAAATGGCCGAAATCCCTCGAACGTCACGACGAAGTGGTGAGTTCAATCCAAAATGGTCGCTACATTTCCAAAAAGTAATTATGGCCCCAAAACGGACGTCGTGTACAAAAGTTACGCTCAATTCTTCGTACGCCGACTATCCAAAGCGTTCCAAATATAAAAGTGCTCATTCTTACTAAAAATGGTCGAAATCCCTAGAACGTCACGACGAAGTGGTGAGCTCAATCCAAAACGGTCGTTGCATTTCCAAAGAGTACTTATGGGCCCAAAACGGACACCGTGTGCAAAAGTTACGCTCAATTCTTCGTACGCCGACTATCCAAGCGTTCCAAATATAAAAGTGCTCATTCTTTCGAAAAATATTTGAAATCCCTCGAAAGTCACAACGAAGTGGTAAGTTCAATCCAAAACAGTCGTTACATTTACAAAAAGACTTATGGCCCAAAACGGACAACGTGTGTAAAAGTTTCGCTCAATTCTTCGTACGCCGACTATCCAAGCGTTCATAATATAAAAGTGCTCATTCGTTCAAAAAATGGCCGAAATCCCTCGAACGTCACGACGAAGTGGTGAGTTCAATCCAAACGGTCGTTACATTTCAAAAAAGTACTTATGGGCCCAAAACGGACACCGTGTGTAAAAGTTACACTCAATTCTTCGTCCGCCGACTATCCAAGAGTTCCAAATATAAAAGTGCTCAGTCTTTCGAAAAATGGCCAAAATCCCTCGAACGTCACGACGAGGTGGAGAGTTCAATCTAAAACGGTGGCTATATTTCCAAAAAGTACTTATGGGCCCAAAATGGACACCGTGTGCAAACGTTGCACTCAATTATTCGTACGCCGACTATCCAAGCGTTCCAAATATAAAAGTGCTCATTCTTTCAAAAAATGGCCGAAATCCCTCGAACGTCACGGCGAGGTGTTGAGTTCAATCCAAAATGGTCGCCACATTTCCAAAAAAGTACTTATGGGCCCAAAACGGACACCGTGTGCAAAGGTTACGCTCAATTCTTCGTACGCCGACTATCCAGGCGTTCCAAATATAAAAGCGCTCAGTCTTTCGAAACACAGCTGAAATCCCTCGAACGTCACGACGAGGTGGGGAGATCAATCAAAAACGGTCGCAACGTTTCAAAAAAGTACTTATGGGCCCAAAACGGACACCGTGTGCAAAAGTTACGTTCAATTCTTCGTACGCCGACTATCCAGGCGTTCCAAATATAAAAGCGCTCAGTCTTTCGAAACATGGCTGAAATCCCTCGAAC
>NW_019263888.1:11457-13714 GCF_002742605.1 Olea europaea var. sylvestris | reverse complement strand
GTATATTATTCTTTTCTCTCCCCGACTTTGAGCACATATATATATTTTTATAGATTATATTTTTAAGCTCATCATTTTTTTTTTCACATCTTACGTGCATTAAGCAACTAAGATGACCCCTGTAGCGAGCTTTGTGCTGGTTAACCTAAGTCAGTTGATCATAGACAATAGGCTATGAGAAACCCCTCGAGTCAAATAGGCTCCGAAAAAGAACATAAGATATTGAGCCTTTTCTTTCGGGGGAATATACTTTAGCTTAGGTCCACTAAAATAATGTTAATTCACGTTCAAGGCCACCTTACCAACATGTAACTGTCATCCCAAATCTCACTTACGATCAAGTCCTACTCACAATATCATAGTGTGTGCAGTGCAAATGTTACATGAAAAAACCTATACTAAGTACTCCAAAAAAACCTAAACAAAATAATGGAAAATATGCTACAACGCATCAATTAAACTCATACTTAATTACAACATGTACTTCCAAATTTATGATATATAATGATGTTAAAAAAAAATTCCCTCCTTTTTTTAAAAATGAATGCGCCAATCACACAAAATAAAAAATCCAACACATAAAACAAAAAAATATGCATGTACAAATGCAAACTTAATGAAGATACATATACATGAATCTCCTATCTATAACTCAAATACAAAAAGAGATACATGCAATAATGAATGTATCACAATAAATAAGCACAAGCATGCATCAGAAGTACCTAATCAGTTAGGTATACAAACACTCTTACCTTTTAGAGTACCGTGATCTATTTCAAGATTTTTCAAATCACTCTTCTTTATCCAAACTTGTCTAGTGGAGGAATTAACCCTAGTCAATTGTTTCATTAACTCGATCAATTGACTCACCTGATTAGTCAGGAAGTCAATCCGGTTATCAAAATCCTGATTTTTATTTCTTTTGAAGTTCAGATTTCTATTTCTGTTTAGGAATTTATGACACCTATGCCTTATATATTCTAACTCATCACAATTGAAACAAGTAAGAAAAAACCTAGGACCAAGGTTATGTGGTAGCTGATTTCTATTCCTAGATATAACATGTCTAGTAGGTACAATTCCATTGTTCTTGGGTTTAGGGTTAGGAACATACTTAGGCTGGTTAGTGACAGGGTAAAAAATGGTGTTGGAAGTACTAGCAGCATTGTGATCATTCTCCTTATATCTTAGACCTCTATTTTTACTAGCATGCTTGCCCATTCCTAAGATACTATCAAGCTTCATTGAACCACTAGAGAATGCAAAGAGTTGAGTGTTGGAATCCTTAAGATCGCTCATTAGTGTCTTAACCTTATTTTCAAAAGTCTCATTCATAATGCTCAACTCACCAAGCCTTCTAGAGGACTTCTCAGATCACTTATCAGATTCTTAACAGAGTATCTAAGGGTTCATTCACAAACTTCAACTTACTGAGGGACAAGGTAGATTCCTGAAGGTCAACTTTTAGTTTTTCTTTTTCTAACTCAAGATCTTTGACCTTCAAACACAAGGCTTTATTGGTAGTCAATATCCTAAGACTCTCCTCATACAATTTATCATAAGCCTCATGTATGTCTTCTTCCTTTTCAGCATCCTCCTCAGATTGCTCACCAATATCTACATTTTCAACCTTGTCACTCTCCTTGTCAGATTCACTTCGAATCCTAGTAGTGAAGGCCATATACTTCCCTTTCTTTTCCTTAGTGAACTTCTCACTTTGATTATTCGAATTAGACTCGTCATTAGTGAGAGTAACATTCAATGCTTTGTCCTTATTTCTCTTATTGTTAGAGCACTCACTCTGAATATGGCCAAAACTTTAATACTTATGGCACCTCACAGAGGTCTTTTTTTAGATTCACGGAAAGCACCTATACGTCTCTCTCGAGGCTTCTTTTATTTCTTAACATTTTTTAAAATTTCTTAGCAAAATAGGCTAACTCCTCATCATTGGGCGACTTAGAATCAGAAGACTCATTCCGGTTATCCCTAACGGTGTTCAAGGTCAAAGATTTATCTTTTGTAGGTTTAACTAAGGTTAGTTCATAAGTCTGGAGAGATCCAATCAACTCTTCTACCTTAATAGCATCTAAGTACTTACTCTCCTCTATAGTTGTAATTTTAGGCCTAAATCTTTCGGGTAAGGATTTAAGGATTTTTCTGACAATCTTAGGCTCAAGGATTCTCTTACCTAGGTTGACGCTAGATTTAACAATGTCATTCAAGCTCGCATAAAAATCAAACAAGTCAAATT
>NW_019263888.1:0-2085 GCF_002742605.1 Olea europaea var. sylvestris | reverse complement strand
GCATCTAATCAAGTTGCCAAAATAGTATCGTATAAAATTGTAGAGAGAATAATACTTCAAATTGTTGTATTCTAGTTCTATTAGTAATGAGATATACCACCTTTTATAGGTGAATATCCACCCTCCACAATTAAACCATTAAAATGTAAGTTATAATATGAATTATGATGTTTTTAATTTGCGTTAAAACTGATTATTAAATCAAAAAATAGAAAATCAAATGGTTTAAATACTGAAGGTTAAAACTTTATTTTTATGTTACAACAAAAACATGAAACCATTCCAACACCATACTCGCCCAAATAGCCAAGGATTCTGCAATATATGGTTCAATATTCCTGTCTCTTGCATGCAGCATCAACTACACACCTCGTGGTGCTGCAAACAAGTTCCATGCCAATTCTATTTTCGTGGCTATGAATAGCGACATCCGCAATAAGTTTTAATTTTGCCACAGTTTATTGTTGGCGTGAGCTGTTAGAAATCTTTTTCTGGAAACATAAATCATATATAATTGTATCATTTTAAGGGAATAGAATTGGGCAATTATGTGTAGAATCAATTAATTAGCTACAGATTTGTGATTATCCAAAATTAGGAGTTTTTTTTCCTATATAAACTCTGTAACCCACCTATTGACTGTATGAATGAAAATTACCTCTTGTGTGTATTGTGACATGGTATCAGAGCAGGACACACGGTCCTGGTTCCTCTTCTCCAAGTTACCTGTAGCATGGAAGACCCCAACTTCATTACCAATCCCAGCCAATCTTCACCTAATTCTGATGCTATACTTACAGATATTTCCACCAAAATTTCTGAAGTCTTAACCAAGACACACATATAAGCCCCACTCACTGAAAATTCGCCCCAGATTGGTATCAAACTGAATGATACAAACTATGACCTATGGTCCCAGGTTATGGAAATGTATATTTCCGGGAAAGATAAACTGGGTTACATTAATGGAGATACACCTCCACCCCTACCGACTGATCCCTCCTTCCGAAAATGGCGAACTGAGAATGCCATTGTCAAGGGATGGATTATCAATTCGTTGGACCCTGTTCTGATTGGCAATTTCATTCGTTTCCACACTGCTAAGGAAGTCTGGGATGCTATTGCCACTACATACTTTGATAGGAATGATAAATCCCAAGTCTATGATCATCGACGAAAGGTGAGTCGCCTAAGACAAGCAGGCGGATTTGTGGAGAAATATTATACTGAACTGCAGGGATTGTGGCGCGAAATTGACTTCCGTCGCTCAAATCCGATGAAGTGTGCCGCTGACATCCGCCACTTCAATAATTTGACCCAGGAAGACAAAGTTTACAACTTCCTTGATGGGCTCGATGAACGTCTCGATAGCATCCGTAGTGGAGTTTTGCAGATGGACTCGTTTCCTACCGTTGAGCAGGCGTATGCGTACGTCCGTCGTGAGGCACTGCGACAAGCAGTCATGGTTTCTACAGACTCCGACAATGGTCTTCCTGGAGCGATCTTGGCAACTAAAGGCGTGAAGATGGGATCATTTGCTGTTGCTGGAATAAATTCTTTAAAGGGAGACTCAAATAAAAGTGGTGGAGGCCCAAATAAAAGTGGGCCAAATAAGTTAAAGGGTTTGGATGAGGAAATTAAGTGTTCATACTGTGGAAATAACAAGCACGCACGAGAAAACTGCTTTAAACTTAATGGATACCCTGATTGGTGGCATGAGTTGTAGGAAAAAAGGAAAAAAAATGGGACGGGCACCAATAAGCGAATAGGCAAGGCGGCCGTGACAACATCTGACTCTCAACTATCTTTGATTCCTGAAAATGATTATTTTCAGGATACGGACCCCTCATCAGAACCAGGTAATTTTGGTTTAGCTTGTGTTACATCCTCCAGCGACAAGAATAATAATTTATGGTTACTTGACTTAGGGGCAACTGACCATATGACTTATGATGAAAGAGATTTTATTCAGAGGACCTCACCTCGATGCAACAGGGTTGCAAATGCAAATGGAGTTATTTTCCCAGTCATCGGGGCTGGCTCTATATCTCTGTCTCCCTCTCTACATTTATCCCACACTTTACT
>NW_019263887.1:12766-13715 GCF_002742605.1 Olea europaea var. sylvestris | reverse complement strand
AAGAAGAAGGAAATTATGATACTTGAAATGAGATGAGAAGACGAAAAACCTAGAAGCATCGGAAGAGAGGAAAGAGGAAGAAGAATGTGGATATAGTTTTGTGTTTTACATTTTATATAACAGGTAAAACAACGATTTTTTGGTTTTATAATAAAACGAAACAATTTCTCTCGTTTAAAAAAATCGTCATCTTTTGGTAAATAAAATAAATTTGAAAAAGTCATGTCGTTTGCAAATAAATCATCATCACGTGCAACACGTGCTTAAAACAATGTTGTTGGCCTATAAAATGTTGTAGTTTGCTAGTAACCATTAAAGGCATGATATGATATCAGTAAAAAATGACAACTTATTGGTCGAAAAGTGTGAATAGTGAGCCCCCTACAAGGCTCTTGTATATTATAGGAATATGTAATTAATACCACATTTGAACTACTCATTGAACAAAATGCATTAGATAACTCGTATGATTTGCATTACTTACCATAGTTCGACTATAGTGGAGTTGAAGTTGTGATATGTGCTCTAACAATGTTCTAAATGAATTGTTGCCACTGTGAGACGTTGAATAAAGACCCAAAACGATATTCGAAAGTGAATGTTCTCTAATCCAAGAAGAATGATGCAATCTAAAAAGATTAGCGACAAGGCTTGATTCCTTATTTGGTGTTTCATTTAATTAATTATGGTAGTTATTGAAAATAAAAAATTTAAATTTAGGTTTAAAATTAAGACTAAGGGTGATCAGTCTTTTAAAAAGTGTAAAGCATGACTATGTGTAGAACCCAAACTTCAAGTTTTACGAGCTTAAGCGAGTCTAGGTGAAGTTTAGGTTTAAAAAAGTGTTTCTTATTTATAATATTATTTTAAATTTTTAATCATTTTAAAAATTATTTAATAATTAAAATAATACACGTTAAACATCTAAAATTATAAAATACAATTTTTT
>NW_019263887.1:0-3381 GCF_002742605.1 Olea europaea var. sylvestris | reverse complement strand
TTTTTTTTTGTTAAAAGCTTGAATATAAAAAATAATCTTTTACTTGGTAAAAAAATAGGATAAAAATGAAAAGTGAGTGAACAAAGGAGAGAATTTATGCCAGATTGCTGGTTTCCTTTCTACTAATTGATTGATGTACTCAAACTTGCTTCCCACTGAATGGTGAAGAAATAAGTTCCACTTACTAGCTAAATTATTTTTGAATATCATGGGCTAAAAAAATGATAGATACCACAATCAACTAATATTGGACTTTATTTAACTTTTTGAATGATTGCATTTTTTATATGGTTTCAAATAGTTTTCAGGTTTCATATGATAAGTAAATTGCATTAGATAAACAATCCATAAAAAGTCAGCTTGATCGTTGAGTGATAAGACCCCAGTTAGCTTTCTTCTGTGTGTGGGACAGAGACAGAGTGAGTAATCCATTTTCAATTAGTAACACAGATTATGACATAAATAAACAGAATGTAGTATTGTATTGCTAAGTGAAGATAAATTACAAAGTTCTGTTGAACTTTCGAGAGGTTCAACTCTATCCCCACCCTAAGTTCCCAATTTTCAGAATATGCCCAAAAACACACTTCTTCTAAAAAACCCCCCAAAACCCCCCCCCCCCCCCCCCCCAAAAAAAAAAAAAAAAAAAAAAAAACCTCAATTACTAACTATTAATATGGAGTCCGTCCTCAACTTGATCTCGAGGTGAAAGTCGAGCACATTTACAAATTTTGGAATGTCATATAGCCCGATGATTTCCTTAGCAAGAACCCGTCTACAGTCGAAGTAGAAAGTTGATATTCCAGCCGAGAAGAATGAGTGGACTTACCAACCACTATCGGTATCTCATCCATGAAGACCTCGTAACCAGTTATACCCATCCATGCTATTTTCAAGTTTTGAATTCAATTTTCTGAAATTGAACTGTGGGTCGCCCAACACTCAAACAGGATAAAGATGTCTGGTTGCGCAATCCTCTCGTCTTTCTTAGATTTCTGGTCTACAATGACCACAATAGATAGCTCCTCCTATTGCTAACTCCATTTTGCCCCATTTGACTGTCCCTGTTGTCGGGTTCCTCTAGCCCAATTCGTCTTGTCATCGCTCACCCATAGTAGCTCTTAGTTTTACCTTGCTGACCCACGGAGTATGTTAGGTTTTCAGCTGCAGTTTGTGAACAGAAAATATATTTTTGTTATTGATTGAAGAAAACTGAGAAGATTACAAAAATGGAACTGAAACAATAGTCATTCGAGAAGGCTAAAACTCTCCTAAAGGTCTTCATTCTACCCAATAAAACCCTCATTTGTACCCTTCCCTTTTACCTCTATTTATAAGGATTTCCTAACTAATTCCCCCTACACTTGCCTAACAGAATTCTGTTGCTGCCACTCCTAGTTGCTTCTCAATCCTTCTTGTTTCTTCTGGCATAGGTATACTTCATGGGTGGCCTATCACTACATCACCAAAGAAACCTTGTCCTCAAGGTGGAAATGTGATTCAACTGCAAAATTTGGAGTATCATATAGCTGAATCATTTCTTTGGCAAGAATCCTTGCCGAGGCCGATGCTGAGAAGGAATATTTCACTCCAAGAGACTGGGCCGACTTACTAACTACTGGTAGTAGAGTGCCCAAGCAAACCCCATAACCTATCGTACCCACCCACAAAACTTCCCCGTGCTGTAGAATTTTTAGCACCTGTGCAGGCGGTTTAGCCACTTTTTCCTTCTGCTCAGATACCTCAGTCAGCTTCTTCCACTCCACCGAAACCCCATGATCATCATTTTGCAGATCTTTCATCATTGCTCTTAAGGACGTCTCTGATTTCTTTAGCCCCATCCGGAATTTCATGGTTAAGAGCTTCCAATTAACTTCCATACTTCCTAAAATCCCTAGCCATTGCATCCCCAACACCAATTTGTATTGCCGAGCTCCAATACTAAAAAATTTTAAACCATGGTCAGCCCTTGCAACTCTAGAACTACCCCTCTGCAATCCCCGTCCTCTTTATTCAGTTCCCTGTACCCGTTAATTAGTTGTTTCCATGGTTGGAAGTCACCATTTCTGTTCCAATTCCAAAGCGAGAACGTTGTGGATCGCACGCACCACAGTTGACCAACATTGTTACCTCATGCAAACAGACCGTGACCCTCAACTTCATTGTACCTGGTGTCGTCAATCCTATCACCGAATTGAGGGACAATTCCACTTTGTCAATCATTAAAAAAAAAAAAAAAAAAAATATTTTAATACTTTTCCCTTTCAAATCCTCTTGGCAGTCCGCATCACTATCCCGCCACGATTCCAATTGATCCAAATTATCATGAAAAATTATTGTAAAGAGTATTTAAAAATACCCAGTAAGATATTGTGCAATTTTCATACACAATTTATAACAAATAAAATTTACATTTCATACCATTCTGTTCTTATGGAGTATATCGGTGACCAAGTGACACACCCATCTTAGATCCTCTTATAATTTCGTATAATTTCATCTCTTTTTATAGAACCCGAAGGTCCATTGGCAATTCATGCATATTTAATCGAATATAAAAGCATAAGGAAACAAAAGCACTTGCACAAAAGTATCTTACCTTGTCTAATAATTGAAAGGACAATTGATCAAACTGATCCCACACATTCAAGAGGCCTGGAGCTCTCCTAATTGGCTCAACCGACTGCTCAATAATTTTCCTGCTTAATGTATTCTACCGCTTCTCTATTTTATAAGTATCTTGTAACACTATTAACTGTTTCTCAATTCTTCTAGATCCTTCTAGTGCTTGATAGGATTTTATCAAATTTTCTTCGGTTCGCTTCAATTTCCTTCTATTCTCTCCCCATCATAATTTCTCATTTTGTGAATATCCCAATTATTTTCCTTAATTTCCAAAATACCCCAAAAAATTCAATATAAATCTGGAGTTCCATCAAATCATATTAACTTTGCAAAAAAAAAGGGGGGGGGGGGGGGAAGAAACGGATTCAGAGACTGTCAGTTACATAATAGCTGAAGGAAATGGAAACACACAGTGAACGATCTTCTTAATACTTACCTCACCTGTTGTCGTGTTTTAAGCTTTTTGAAGCAACCAGCATCCATAGCAGTTAAAGTCTGCAAATTCTTGTCAGCTTGCTTTCCCATGGGCTTGTGATTCCTTTCAAGACTCAACGCAATCAGCATCCGCATGATGTTATGAAGGGTTTCATAGATCCCCTCGATTCGTTGTTCGAGTTTGTCAAGCCACCATTCGTCGTTGGCGATTCAACTGCCATCATGACCATCGTTAGCCATCAGAATAAGGCAATTTTGTGCTTTGATACCAATTTTGGTGCAGAAGCATTATGAAATTATTGTAATAAAAATTGAAATATG
>NW_019263886.1:9908-13718 GCF_002742605.1 Olea europaea var. sylvestris | reverse complement strand
AACCATGCCGGGTGCAATTTCGTCATTTTTCGCGACGGTGTCAGAATGGGCTCAAATTTGACAGGTTGATCGGAAACAAAAATAACATCGGGGCAATTTCGTCATTTTTCGAGATGTTCTCGGAATGGGCTGAAATTTTGTTGGTTGACTGGAAGCAAAAATCGAGCCAGGTGCAATTTCATCATTTTTCGTGACGGTGTTAGAATGGACTGAAATTTGACAGGTTGATCGGAGATAAAAATCGTACAGGGGACAATTTCGTCAGTTTACGCGACGGTGTCGGAATGGGCTCAAAATCGGCATGTTGATCGGAAACAAAAATTGCGTCGGGGGCAATTTCGTCATTTTTCGCGACGGTGTCGGAATTGGCTCAAATTTGACAGGTTGATCGGAAACAAAAATCGCTCTGGGAGCAATTTCGTCATTTTTCGTGACGGTGTAGGAATGGTCTCAAATTTGACCGGTTGATCGGAAACAAAAATCGCACGCGGTGGCAATTTCGTCATTTTTCGTGACGGTGTCGGAAGGGTCTCAAATTTGACCGGTTGATCGGAAACAAAAATCGCACGCGGTGGCAATTTCGTCATTTTTCGCGACGGTGTCGGAATGGACTCAAATTTGATAGGTTGATCGGAAACAAAAATTGCGTCGGGGGCAATTTCGTCATTTTTCGCAACGGTGTAGGAATGGGCTCAACTTTAACTTGTTGACCGGTAACAAAAATCGCGCAGGGGCAATTTCGTCATTTTTCGCGACGGCGTCGGAATGGGCTCAAATTTGACAGGTTGATCGAAAACAAAAATCGCGCCGGGGGCAATTTCGTCATTTTTCGCGACTGTGTCGGAATGGGCTCAAATTTGATAGGTTGATCGGAAGCAAAAATCACGCCAATGGCAATTTCGTCATTTTTCGCGACGGTGTCGAAATGGGCTCAAATTTGACAGGTTGATCGGAAACAAAAATCGCGTCGGGGGCAATTTCGTCATTTTTTGCGATACTGTCGAAATGGGCTCAAATTTGACAGGTTGTTCGGAAACAAAATCACGCCAAGGGCGATTTCGTCATTTTTCGCGACGGTGTTGGAACGAGCTGAAATTTGGTTGGCTGACTGGAAGCAAAAATTGCGCCGGGGGCAATTTCGTCATTTTTCGCGACGGTGTCGAAATGGGCTCAAATTCGACAGGTTGATCGGAAACAAAATCGTGTCGGGGGTAATTTCGTCATTTTTCGCGAACGTGTCGGAATGTGCTCAAATTTGATAGGTTGATCGGAAACAAAAATCGCGCCGGGAGCAATTTCGTCATTTTTCGCGACAGTGTCGGAATGGGCTCAAATTTGACAGGTTGATCGGAAACAAAAATCGGGCCGGGGACAATTTCGTCATTTTACGCGACGGTGTCGGAATGGGCTCAAATTTGACAGGTTGATCGGAAATAAAAATCACGCCGGGGGCAATTTCATCATTTTTCGCGACGGTGTCGGAATGGGTAAAAATTTAACATGTTGATTGGTAACAAAAACCCTGCCAGGGGAAATTTCGTCATTTTTTACGACGGTGTCGAAATGGGCTAAATTTTGACAGGTTCATCGGAACCAAAAATGATGCCGGGAGCAATTTCGCCATTTTTCGCGACGGTGTTGGAAAGGGCTCAAATTTGACAGGCTAATGGGGAACAAAAATCGCGCCAGGGGCAAAATCGTCATTTTTCAGGACGGAGTCAGAATGGTGTAAATTTTGACAGGTTGATCGGAAACAAAAATTGTGCCGGGGGCAATTTCATCATTTTTTGAGACGTCCGAATGGGCTCAAATTTGACAGGTTGATCGGAAATAAAAATCGCGCCGTGGGCAATTTCGTCATTTTTCGCGACGGTGTGGGAATGGGTAAAAATTAAACCGGTTGATCGGTAACAAAAACCGTGCCAGGGGAAATTTCGTCAATTTTCGCGACGGTGTCAAAATGGGCTCCAATTTTACAGGTTGATCGGAAACAAAAATTGCGCCAGGGGCAATTTTGTCATTTTTTTGCGACGGTGTCCGAATGGGATAAATTTTGACTGGTTGATCGGAAACAAAAATCGCGCCAAAGGCAATTTCGTCATTTTTTGCGATGGTGTCGGATTGGGCTCAAGTTTGACAGGTTGATCGGAAACAAAAATCGCGTCGGGTGCAATTTTGTCATTTTCGCGACGGTGTAGAAATGGGCTCAAATTTGACGGGTTGATCGAAAACAAAAATCGCGCCGACGGCAATTTTGTCATTTTTCAAGACGGTGTCGGAATGGGATCAAATTCGACAGGTTGATCGGAAACAAAAATCGCGTCTGGGGCAATTTCGTCATTTTTTGCAATGGTGTCGGAATTGGCTCAAATTTGACAGGTTGATCGGAAACAAAAATCGCGCCGGAGGCAATTTCGTCATTTTTCGAGACGGTGTCGGAATGGGTTCAAATTCGACAGGTTGATCGAAAACAAAAATTACGCCGAAGGCAATTACGTCATTTTTCGCGACGGTGTCGGAATGGGATCAAATTTGACAGGTTGTTTGGAAACAAAAACCGTGCCTGCGGCCATTTCGTCATTTTTCGCGACGGTGTCGGAATGGGCTCATATTTGACAGGTTGATCGGAAACAAAAATCGCACCGGGGGAACTTTCGTCATTTTTCGCGACGGTGTCGGAATGGGCACAAATTTGACAGGTTGATCGAAAACAAAAATCGCGCCGGCGGCAATGTTGTCATTTTTCACGACGATGTCGGAATGTGCTCAAATTTGACAGGCTGAATGGAAAAAAAATCGCGCCGGCGGCAATTTCGTCATTTTTCGTGACGGTGTCGGAATGGGTTCAAATTTGACAGGATGATCAGAAACAAAAATCGAACCGACGACAATTTCGTCATTTCTCGTAACGGTGTCGGAATGGGCTCAAATTTGACAGGTCAATCTGAAACAAAAATCGCGTCGGCGTCAATTTCGTCATTTTTCGCGAAGGTATCGGAATGGTCCCAAATTCGACAGGTTGATCGGAAACAAAAATCGCGCCGGGGGCAATTTCGTCATTTTTCGCGGTGATGTCGGAATGGGCTCAAATTTGACAGTTTGATAGGAAATAAAAATCGCGCCAGGGACAATTTCACCATTTTTCGTGACTTTGTCGGAGTGGGCTCAAATTTGACAGGTTGATCGGAAACAAAAATCACACCAAGGGCAATTTCGTCATTTTTCGCTACGGTGTCGGAAAGGGCTGAAATTTGGTTGGTTGACTGGAAGTAAAAATCGCCCCTGGGGCAAGTTCGTTATTTTTGGCGACGGTTTCGGAATGGGCACAAATTAGGCAGGTTGATCGGAAACAAAAATCACGCCAAGGGCAATTTCGTCATTTTTCGCTACGGTGTCGGAAAGGGCTGAAATTTGGTTGGTTGACTGGAAGTAAAAATCGCCCCTGGGGCAAGTTCGTTATTTTTGGCGACGGTTTCGGAATGGGCACAAATTAGGCAGGTTGATCGGAAACAAAAATCACGCCGACGGCAATTTCGTTATTTTTCGCGACGGTGTCCGAATGGGCTCAATTTCGACAGGCTGATCGGAAACAAAAATCGCGCCGGGGGCAATTTCGTCATTTTTCGCGACGGTGTCCGAATGGGCTCAAATTTGACAGGTTGATCGAAACAAAAATCGCACCGGGGGAACTTTCGTCATTTTTCACCACGGTGTCGGAATGGGCATAAATTTGACCGGTTGATTGGAAACAAAAATCGCGCGGCGGCAATTTTGTCATTTTTCGCGACGGTGTCAGAATGGGCTCAAATT
>NW_019263886.1:2308-2436 GCF_002742605.1 Olea europaea var. sylvestris | reverse complement strand
GAGCAATTTCGTCATTTTTCGCGACGGTGTAGGAATGGTCTCAAATTTGACCGGTTGATCGGAAACAAAAATCGCACGCGGTGGCAATTTCGTCATTTTTCGCGACGGTGTCGGAATGGACTCAAATT
>NW_019263886.1:0-1981 GCF_002742605.1 Olea europaea var. sylvestris | reverse complement strand
GGCTCAAATTTGACAGGTTGATCGGAAACAAAAATCGCGTCGGGGGCAATTTCGTCATTTTTTGCGATACTGTCGAAATGGGCTCAAATTTGACAGGTTGTTCGGAAACAAAATCACGCCAAGGGCGATTTCGTCATTTTTCGCGACGGTGTTGGAACGAGCTGAAATTTGGTTGGCTGACTGGAAGCAAAAATTGCGCCGGGGGCAATTTCGTCATTTTTCGCGACGGTGTCGAAATGGGCTCAAATTCGACAGGTTGATCGGAAACAAAATCGTGTCGGGGGTAATTTCATCATTTTTCGCGAACGTGTCGGAATGTGCTCAAATTTGATAGGTTGATCGGAAAAAAAAATCGCGCCGGGAGCAATTTCGTCATTTTTCGCGACGGTGTCGGAATGGGCTCATATTTGACAGGTTGATCGGAAACAAAAATCGGGCCGGGGACAATTTCGTCATTTTACGCGACGGTGTCGGAATGGGCTCAAATTTGACAGGTTGATCGGAAATAAAAATCACGCCGAGCAATTTCATCATTTTTCACGATGGTGTGGGAATGGGTAAAAATTTAACATGTTGATCGGTAACAAAAACCCTGCCAGGGGAAATTTCGTCATTTTTTACGACGGTGTCGAAATGGGCTAAATTTTGACAGGTTCATCGGAACCAAAAATGATGCCGGGAGCAATTTCGTCATTTTTCGCGACGGTGTTGGAAAGGGCTCAAATTTGACAGGCTAATGGGGAACAAAAATCGCGCCAGGGGCAAAATCGTCATTTTTCAGGACGGAGTCAGAATGGTGTAAATTTTGACAGGTTGATCGGAAACAAAAATCGTGCCGGGGGCAATTTCATCATTTTTTGAGACGTCCGAATGGGCTCAAATTTGACAGGTTGATCGGAAATAAAAATCGCGCCATGGGCAATTTCGTCATTTTTCGCGACAGTGTCAGAATGGGCTCCAATTTTACAAGTTGATCGGAAACAAAAATTGCGCCAGGGGCAATTTTGTCATTTTTTTGCGACGGTGTCCGAATGGGCTAAATTTTGACTGGTTGATCGGAAACAAAAATCGCGCCAAAGGCAATTTCGTCATTTTTTGCGATGGTGTCGGATTGGGCTCAAGTTTGACAGGTTGATCGGAAACAAAAATCGCGCCGGGTGCAATTTTGTCATTTTTCGCGACGGTGTAGGAATGGGCTCAAATTTGACGGGTTGATCGAAAACAAAAATTGCGCCGACGGCAATTTTGTCATTTTTCAAGACGGTGTCGGAATGGGATCAAATTCGACAGGTTGATAGGAAACAAAAATCGCGCCGGGGGCAATTTCGTCATTTTTTGCAATGGTGTCGGAATTGGCTCAAATTTGACAGGTTGATCGGAAACAAAAATCGCGCCGGAGGCAATTTCGTCATTTTTCGAGACGGTGTCGGAATGGGTTCAAATTCGACAGGTTGATCGAAAACAAAAATTACGCCGAAGGCAATTACGTCATTTTTCGCGACGGTGTCGGAATGGGATCAAATTTGACAGGTTGTTTGGAAACAAAAACCGTGCCTGCGGCCATTTCGTCATTTTTCGCGACGGTGTCGGAATGGGCTCATATTTGACAGGTTGATCGGAAACAAAAATCGCACCGGGGGAACTTTCGTCATTTTTCGCGACGGTGTCGGAATGGGCACAAATTTGACAGGTTGATCGAAAACAAAAATCGCGCCGGCGGCAATGTTGTCATTTTTCGCGACGATGTCGGAATGTGCTCAAATTTGACAGGCTGAATGGAAAAAAAATCGCGCCGGCGGCAATTTCGTCATTTTTCGTGACGGTGTCGGAATGGGTTCAAATTTGACAGGATGATCAGAAACAAAAATCGCACCGACGACAATTTCGTCATTTCTCGCAACGGTGTCGGAATGGGCTCAAATTTGACAGGTCAATCGGAAACAAAAATCGCGTCGGCGTCAATTTCGTCATTTTTCGCGAA
>NW_019263885.1:11764-13722 GCF_002742605.1 Olea europaea var. sylvestris | reverse complement strand
GAACCTTTTAAAATCATAATTCGCTATGAAAGATTTGGGGAGTGCTAAGAAGATTTTGGGGATGGTTATAAAGAGAGATAGGGTTGAAAATAGACTAATCATTTCCCAAGAAGCCTATCTAAACATAGTCATAACTAAATTTGGTGTGAATGGATCAAAATCTATGAACGTTCCCTTAGTAGCTCACATGAATCTTTCTAGTGTACATTCTCCTAAAACTAAGGAGGAATTTAGAGAAATGAGGAACATACCCTACTCTAATGCTATAGGTTCCGTTATGTTCTCTATGATAACAACCAGGCCTGACTTAGCCTATGCTATAAGTTTTCTGAGCAGATTTATGTCCAGCCTTGGAAAGCCCCATTGGGCAGGTTTGAAATGGTTGTTAAGGTACATTGTTGGTATATTAAATCTGGGTCTAGTGTACGAAAAAAGATCTGAAAAACTTACTCTAAAGGGGTATGTGGATTCTGATTTTGCTGGTAACAAGGATAACAGAAAGTCTACCACAGCTTACTTTTTTACACTTGGTGACAATTGTATAACATGGAAGTCTCAGCTGCAGCCTTTAGTTACTTTGTCAAGTACTGAGGCAGAGTATGTTGCCATAACCGAGGCGGTTAAGGAATGTACCTGGTTAAAAGGAATTTTAAAAGAATTGAACTTCATGCATGATACACCTGTTAAGTTTACTGATAGTCAAAGTGCTTTGTCGCTTTGTAGAAATCATGTTTATCATGAAAGAACTAAACATATTGAAGTGAAGTATCATTTTATTCGTGAGAAACTGTCTCAAGGTGAAGTTAATCTTGTTAAAATTCACACTGAAAGGAATCCCTCTGATGTGGGAACAAAAATTCTACTTGCAGGTAAATTTAAATTGTGCTTATCTTTATTATATATTTACACTGGTTAATTTTTCTTGCAGGTAGTGGGCGATGATGATGAACAGTTCTTCCATGTGCAAATTCGCAATCAAGAGAGAGTGTTATGAGAACCAAGGTGAAGAATGTGAGAATATGGTTCTCTTAACTCCATTTTGTTCAGTTTTATTATGGATCATTGAATGGGATCAACGGCCGGGATTTAATCTATTTGAGATATTTTTTGTTGCCTTGTCTTAGGGGAGATGTTTTGACTTGATGGACTTGATGGTTGACACAATAAGGCTCCCCCCACGTTTTTTGGCAGAGAGATGGTTTTCTTCCCTTTTTAAGTCGACTCTCTCTTCCCTTTATTTTGGCTCTCGATTTTGGTTGAAGGTTGAAGGGGTCCGGTTGGTGGGTTCTTTGCCGGTTTCTCTCTCTCTCTCTCTTTGGAAGGTGATTTGCATTACATGGAGTTGTTCCTGAGCCTAAATCAGCCATAAGAGAAAGAAGAAGTTGCTGGACAGTTCGGCCGAGATCGGGTTGCATCTTTCCATTTTATTTTCTTTGATTTTGCCTTGAAATCCTTTATTGATTGATGATTATTGTTTGATTGAACTCCAAGGATCCCAAAAAAAAAAAAAAAGATAGAGAGAGAGAGAGAAATAATAACCTGGCTTCAGATATGGATTTTCCATTTTTGAAGCCACGATATCCATTGCTATTAATTTTCATCAACCGAAAAAAGACCAATCGAAATTTCATTGTTATTTTGAGGGTCGCTGATAGTTAACTGAATTGGCCGTAAGTAAAGTGTATTACTTTTACCAACGGAACGTCTCTCCACACCTTGAGCTTCTATTACTTTTTCCAGCATTCTGAAGCCATAAATTATTGGAGTCATGAAACTCAGGCCACGAGAGAACTCGAACTGGATCTCGAGCCTCCAAACACCCTTCTACCAATTGGTCAACCAATTTCCACTTGAACTCTCGTTTAGACCATTAGCAGCTAATAAAAATTTGTAAAGATTTTAGACAGATTACACCCCACTCAAGTCGAAATGCCAAATAAGCCATTTCGGAATTCATT
>NW_019263885.1:0-2997 GCF_002742605.1 Olea europaea var. sylvestris | reverse complement strand
TGGGTTAATATATGTTTTGCCTTTCGTGGGATAGTGTTCATCTCTTGTGCTTTTTGTTTTTTCTTATTTTCATTCAAGAATAGACCATAATCAATATGATTCATGCCAATAATCAAATCATAGTTTTACTTCAGCAGGGACTTACAATGTAACGTAATAAAATAAATCTCAATGAAGAGTCAAATACAATCTTACTACAAAATTCAATCACGAGGGATACGAACACCTATAAATACAACTCTCAACTCATTTTTGGTATGCAACTTTCAAAATCTAACACGACCTACCTCATGTAAACTATATTAGACTTTAAAATATGAAATGCGCCGCAAATGATGGATGCTAGCTACTATCAAGACAAACTTTGACGTATTAATTGTGAATGATAACAAAATTTGGGCAATATGCCAATATCTCCCCTCTAAATTAACCATCACGGCTAACCTAAATAACTTGAATATCATAGCGACGCATAGAAATTTCATCATCCCCTCGCAAGTGCAATCTTGTGCACACAAGATGTAACGTCTGGCATCAGCAGCTATTGTGCTATTAGTATTACTTCTTCTGTCCTTTGTGTAGTTTATAATTTTTCTTTTTTATTTCTGTCTTATTCACTTCGATAGAAATCATAGAAAGGCTAGAATTGACAAGTGGAGATCTGATTCTAAACATTGCAGATAAATGCCATGTATTGTACATTTCATTCTTGGCCTGAGCCATTCATTTGCAGGAAATAATCCCACTATCCAAATAATTACGATTTTACATGTCAAGACAAAATTTGAAAATTAAAAAGCAAGCGGACAAATGCCCTGGGATCAAGTATTGTTATCAGTTTTGTGAAAATTGTGAACGTGTCGAGCCAATTGGCAAAAGAAAAAACTGACCTGCATGTGAGAGATGAATTGAATATGAAATTTAAACAAATAAATGTATAAGATCAATATAGTCACTGAGAACAACAATCAATGCACCAACAGTCCAAACCAGCAATTAAAGCAATTTTATCAGAGATGCAGAGTTATAGCTTACACAAAAGTCTAGTTAAAGAGAAACGTTCGAAGTCAAGCAACACCCCTTTCTACAGTTTCCTCCAATACACTGTATACACATACCACTGTCCGGTATCTAATGCAAATATCTGAGTGCTCAGCTTGACAAAAGCTGAGAGTGAAATCTAGAAGGCACTGATGCCCAAGAGCAGTAGCAATTTCTCTTTCCTGAGCATTGCTATCTATCAAGAATTTCATGTAAGTAACGTCTGAGTCTGCATCAAAATCAGAAAATTGAGTCCCTTCATATTTGTTGATACATTGCTAGGCAATGCATTCAGTCTAGAAAATTGCTTGGTGGTCCGGTGCGACCACAATCCCCACTAAATATCGCCTGGTCAAGAGAATAGCAGAGATGGGATCAAAATGTTTCAGGGTTGAAATTCTTTACATCCAGATTAGCCTAATTTAATTCAACAAGATTTCCATCTACTGCCTTATTATAGAGCTTATTCTATGGGAAAGAACATATTCGAGAGAGAAAAAGAAATGAGGCTTTCTTTCAGAATCAAGTAGTCCCTTTTCTTCGTCAAAATTCAAATGAGATCCCTTGATCCTTCTTCACCACCCTCATCCTAATGCTGCCCCCATGTCGGTTTAAATGAGGGCAGGGTGGGGAAGGGGTGGCCAATGGGTAGGGAGAGGATGAGGTAGGTAATTGGGAGAAGGTAATAAATTGAAGAATTGTAATAAGGGTAAACTCAACAAAAGAAGTGAAAAGAAGGCGTTGACAACAAAAAGTTTTGTAGTCAGACTCTTTTAACTTTGACAGTGAAAAAGGGCAATCTGAAAAAATTAAAAAATCACCATTTTTATAAGAGAAGATAACTTGGGATGTATGAAAAGTGTAGTCCCTATATGCAACCACAAACTTCTAATTATCTATGTTAGATTGTGAAATCCTAAATTAACAATTACAGAAACTTGGTGAGTGAAGGAAAAGATGAACACGAGCAATTAGTCTCTTTTTCATTGATCTCAAGATCAGAGAGATCCTGCAAAGACTTTGTTGTTGCTCACCTCAAGGAATGATTAAGATTCTATTGGCTGAAAAGGCTCCAGTTTACAATATAATTAACCGCACTATCTGCCCCAAATACCGGAATGCTTTTGTTGCTTCTCTTAAGCATTTATTTTTCTCATCTCTCGACCAGTGCTGCAGTAAAAATAGTACAAAATAAGAGAT
Source organism: Olea europaea var. sylvestris (assembly GCF_002742605.1). Taxonomy (NCBI): domain Eukaryota; kingdom Viridiplantae; phylum Streptophyta; class Magnoliopsida; order Lamiales; family Oleaceae; genus Olea; species Olea europaea. The sequence goes on along the minus strand of NW_019263885.1, from coordinate 756 downwards.
AGAATCATTAGGTTATGCCTTCATAGTTAAAGCAGGCCAAACACATTCGAGAATTTAGTGGGTTACCTCTCCAAGTGCGTTTAGGTTATTACGAACACGTTTCAACAATTCTTCTGCATCTCCCTCCCATTGGTAGAACTCGAGCTCCCTTTCTTCTAGGAGTGTCTTAGAGACCTTGTCACATCAATTTTAGCTCATATAAATATACACAATCCTAGATTTATATACATGTTTCGCAAGTGTGTATATATATGGTTTCATCCGAACAGTAAAATCAAAACTGTCAACAAATTATGAATGAAAATAACAAATCGCTAAAAACTATCAACTGCACAAATAAAGGGAATACAGCATAAAACAAAATAAGCCTTGCTCCAACAAATTTGAGGTCGGCCACATAAATCCATTTCCCCACTACATTGTCTGAAGGATCCTACATAACTAGATCCTTACCCACCATAAATAAATCCAATACCCATTACAATGTCGGTTTTATATTTCTATTTCCTTGAATAGCACCTACTTCTGAAACTATACTCCTGGCTGAGGATTCAGAATTGAAATATGTAAATCTAGAGATGATTTTCAAAAGCTATTTGCACTACTTTTCTCATGTTTCAACTTCCTACTTCTTTTAATTGTTTGAGTGATACTTCGACACAAATCAATACTTTGCTTGTATTATGCAACCAAATATAAAAAATACATGATGCTACCTCAAGTAAACCCCCCCCCCCCCCCCAAAAAAAAAAAACC
>NW_019263884.1:13114-13725 GCF_002742605.1 Olea europaea var. sylvestris | reverse complement strand
GCTAATCAAGTTATTGCTGATTCCTTGATCTTCCAAGGCATCAGCCTCATAGGTTGATCCAGTAATGGTATTGCTGTAAACTATAAGAGTGGTTTGATTTGTAGTTTTAGACATGACTGGACGATATAATGAACAAGATTTAAGCTACTTTACTTCTTCAAACTGTCCAATACTGTGCTGTCCACGCTATTAAAGAGGCCAAAAGTGTCGAGTGAGTTACTTCCTTTTTTTTCCTTTTCCTTCTGTACGTTTCTTTTTCCCTGAAAAGAAGATCGAAAGGCTTGTTTTACACTGTTAATTTGTCGTACCTAATAAAGGAAATATCTCTTGAGAGAAGACTAAAATTAAGAAGAATATTCTTTTTGTTGAAATCTGAATTTCAAGGGTGATAATAGATGTTTAAACATGCTTTTTATAGAACCAAATTCAGTCATAAATCATATCTAACTCTGCAATACTCCTCGAAACTTGCTGGGAAAAGCAAGAACAAATCAAGATATACCATACAAAATGCTCCACAATACAGTAAGCATTGCCATTTGCATCAGCTGGAGTTGCTCCAATACGTTGTATTATCAATAGCACAAAAAAAAAAAAAAAAAAAAAAACAG
>NW_019263884.1:0-13088 GCF_002742605.1 Olea europaea var. sylvestris | reverse complement strand
AAAAAAAAAAAAAAAAAAAAAAAAAAAAAAAACACGAGCTATAACAATGATTTTTACAAAATTCACTGACAGACGGAAGAAACTATGAATTTAAACTAGACGGCAAAGTAGAAATGACGCTATAACAACGATTTTTACAAAAGTCACTGACAGACGGAAGAATCTATGAATTAAAACTAGATAGCAAAGTAGAAATGACATTAGGAACGTATGATGCCACAGATTGGAACATGGACATGGCTGTTGAACTGCTTTCTCTATGGTGATTTTAGCAGAGTTTCTGTGTGTCAGGCGTCTTCATTTCGACATGCGACAGCAGTCCTTTATCTCCTGTTTAGGCTACCCAGAGAAAAAACAATTACAAACACGTCACACTTCAGATTGCAAATAAAACTTATCAGAAAATTATAGATCATTGAGGAAAATGTGCATATCTCAGACCTGAAGATTCTCAGCAGAAGCACGAATCATATCCCCAGGATTTGGTCTCCAAGGTGAGAATGTTGCAGAAACACGTTTTGTAGTTGCTGCTCCTTGGGAGAACTCCTTTGCAACTCCATTGACACTCTTGTTTTGCAATTTTCTGGACTGCTTTTTATCCTTCATAGACCCCATGAGGTTTTGAGTAAATACACCAGAAATAGTAATTTTCCTGGGCTGTAAAAAGCACACAAACGTTTATAAATGTGGCACGATCCAGAATTCACATATTAGAAGTATTAGAATAAGAGAACCAAATAAACATACTAGTTGTTTTTGCATACAGTTCTTGGTGTTCCCATGAATTTTTTGTTGTGGAGGGATCTGCAGTAGTATAATCCCAAGTCACGTGAAGGGGAAAATATTGATAAAAATTAGATAGCATAGTGTTACAAGCCAATGAAATAGCCTTACATTTGTGAAAAGGTTTCCTTTGTGATTCTGAGCTCCATAAAACGAACTGAAAGTTCTGCCAAAATTTTGATATGCAGTGAATGAATGGTGGTCGTCTCTCGAAATTGGATCCCAAGAATTTAATTGTGGGATAAAAAAATTTTGATATGTCGTATGATCCCAAGGGGGAGTATTGAGAAAGTTGTAATGCAGTGGCTGCAATTCAGAGGTAACGACATCCAAGTTTTGAGTGTAAAATGGCTGAGGTGGGTACTTTGAACTAAAATCTTGCACTCTTTCCGCATCATACAAAACCAAGGATACATACAGAGTCTTCCCCAGGATATTAGTTCCTAGGAAGAACCAAACTGAAGTAAGATTTGGAGAAAGAGTGACCAAAGATATAAATGGAAACAAGAAGGGGAAAAGGAGACTCGGCTTACCATTTAGCAAATGCATAGCCTTCATTGCATCATCTGAACTTGTAAACCTCACAAAGCCGCATCCTTTGCTAACTCCATCTCTTCCACGCATCACATTTGCTGATGCTACTTTTCCAAGACCGCTGAAAATTTCTTCCAATTTCCGGTCATCTACAGATACTTCAAGATTATCCACAAATAGTTCTGAAGCCTTTAACTCGGGATAATCCACATATAGTTCTGAAGCCTTTGACTCTGGATAATTAGGTGCACGTGTTTGTCTTAGAAGCTTCACCCTATCAGCTTTCTTTTGAGCTCTTCCCACAAAGAGATTCTTTGATCCTGATTCATAGGGGAAAAAAATTCATTCAAAATTAATCTTATTTTGCACAAAATAAAGACTGCAAATATTGAGAAAATGGAAACATACTACATATATTCCAATCAAGCTGAGCAAGAAGGGCACTTACCAATCAGTGCTCCATTTAGAGCTACCATGGCTTTCATAGCCTCTTCATGTGTATCAAAATTCACAAATCCAAAACCTTTTGATTTCCCCTTCTCATCTTTCATTATTACAGTACTGCAGACCTTCCCATATTCTGAAAACTTTTCTTTGAGGTGATCCTCTGTCAAATGACTGTCTAGATTTTTCACGTACAAGTTTGTGAAACCAAGTTCTGTGTCCTTCCTCTCACTCTTTTTAATGAACTTTGATACATATCTGAAGTAAACAAACAAGATATTTAGACATTGTACACTACCCCAATATGGCATGCAACAAACAATAATAATGGTCGAACGTAGAGCTGAGTGAGATCGTCATCAACAAGCTCTGTAAGATATAACTAGAGTAAACTAAGCAGAGACATTGACAATTTGCTTGATTTACCAGCTTGTCATGTTTCATGATTTTTTAATAAGCAATCAGTAAATGGAATATCAGATATAAGGAATTTTTACCCATACATCATGTCCCAAATCATTTTAACTCCACATTATCGGATTTGACATTTGTCTTAATTTGAATTATCAACAAGCCACAACAAAAAATTAAGGTTGTGGATAACTAAGTAGATGCTATAACGAGGAACTCATAGTTTGAACTCGAGATGTTTTTTGCTGGAGTGGGATGCGAAGTAATAAATAGTGAAGATTGATTTGATAGAGCAAGAAAATAAAAATATAAGCTCGAAAATGTCTACAACTTTGAAGGAAAATAGAGCAGGAAATTATCAAAATGGGCCCTCATGGTAGGATAAACAAGAACCGAAGAAGATAGCAGGGACTTACAGCTTCTTGCCTTCCAGCACGGTGCCATTGACAGCATTCAGAGCTGCCATAGCTGATATCTCGGAATCAAATTGAACGAAACCAAAACCCTTACTCTTCCCATTTTCCTCGGCGACTTTGCATGAAAGTATTTCTCCATACTTGATAAAGATTTCTTGCAACCGAGCGCTAGTAATTGAAGAGTCGAGATTCTTGACAAAGAGGTTTCCAGTGCCAGTCTTCCTCTGAATAGGGTCTCTCTGGCGCCACATAATCCTCATAGATTTACCCCTCAATTCAGTGTATCTTAGATTTGTTAGAGCAGTATCAGCTGATCAAACAGAAGGCTAATCTTCAGAGATGCAATATTATAGGGGGCCCAATAATGAATTGAATAGAATATTATAAACTAAGAGAAAGGGTGTGCATTCATGGTGTCCCAAGGAAAGTAAGAGAACAGAAATTTTACCCAAAGAGAGAGGTTAAGAGAGAAAGCAAATGAACATAGTTAAGAAACTATTGAGGCGGAGAAAAGAAAAGTTGAAACGAGGAAGAAGAAGAGGCCAAATTTTCTCATGAATGCAGAACAAGCTCGCAAAAGTTGTGATACATACACGTTAATCATGCATACAAGGAAAGAAAATCATTCACAAATAAAGAGGATATCCAAACAAAGAAAGGGTAATGAACACTGTTCACAAATAAAACATTGGGCTGAAAAATTAACAATGGGAAAATGATAATCAATGAAACAGAAAAAGAATAATAAGAATAAAGGTTCAACCTTAATTGTATAAAGTTTTTTGAATACATCTACACGAGAAAGTATTCATATGTAAAAAAAAAAAAAACACACATACACACAGACATTCACAGAAACCCAATCTTTTTTAATTTTTTAAATATCAACCCCAAAATATTGGAGCCCTCAAAATTAATTCCTAAAGAAATCATAACCAATAGAACGAACGGAACTCTAAATAATATACTTCAGTATCAGAATTCCTGTAACACATCTTGCATTTTACATAAATTGAAGTGTATGAGTATGCAGAGATGCTTAATTGCCTAGTAGAGATATCCATTTAACTATTTTAAGAAGTAAACATACATGCACGAAAAACCCCTAAAATACATAGAAAAAAACGACAGAATCTATGGTAATCATCCCTTGAAGAGAGTATAAATACTTGAACAATTTCAAATATGTATGAAAATAACATCGCAGTCATCTTATATGGCATAAGTATTAACATTCCATGTTCAAGATTTCTTCTAATAGAACAAAAAACAGAGCCCATTAAAGAGGAAGTAAATATTTCTTGATTATCAAAACAACATGAGTGGGGTAAAAAAGATAAAACTAAATGATACACATACAGTTAAAAATTCAGTCAATGTAAAAAAGATCACAGTTTCTTGCATTAGGGAATATAAAGAGACCCAAAAATTGAAAAATCCTTGTTTCTTGATACTTAAAAAACACCAAATTACCAAACCCAAGATTAAAAAAATGAATAAATATATAAATCAAAATCAAAATCCATAATATCAAAACAAAAACTATATTTATGCGTTAGACCTTTAAGAAATCCCTCAAAATCAAGATCTCTTCAACTCAACCACTTTCCCCGAAAAGAATAATAGAAAACCATAAATATTTTAGAAAACGGATGCATAGATATCAGGATATACACAAAGCATATTTATTCAGCATAAAGAACTGGAAAATCAGCAGTAAACTGAGAGAAACCCATGTTCTTGGTTACTCCAGAAAATCCACATCACAAAAAACAAAGTTCTGAAACAAAAATGGCGTATCATATGAATATATGTATAAATATACATATTTGTATTTTGTTTACCATCGGAGTGCGATTTGAAGTTGACATAAGCGTAGCAAAGGGAATTGTGGGAGAGCCTGTCGCGGCATAGGTGAACAGATGATACGGGACCCACCCTGCTGAACAACGTCAATAGATCCTCCTCAGTCACTTCCGGGTGCAGATCACCCACGTACAGCGATGTCCTCTGCGAAGGATCAGGCAATGGTGGCGCTAATGGTAGTGCCAGTGCCAACGAGGCCCTATTAGCCACTGGTGGCGCTGCAGGTGGTGGCAGCGGTTGAGCCGCCATGGTTGCCGCCATATTCTTTCTTCAAAAATGGAAATCGGAACGTCGCAAGAAATTGGACTTTTGATTATGAAATGAGAGAAAGTGAAGGAGCTCTGTAATGTATAAAGAGAGAGAGTGTGTTAGTTATAACTGTCAACTGGTACGACCTTCAGTACGGACGTTAACGCGCGTGTACCGTTAAAATCTATACTCGCCTTTTCATAGAGAAACTTCATCAACGACGTCGTGTAAGATCCTAACGGCAGCGTCTGGATAGCCATAAGTTCTATACATGAATTCAAATGAGCGAATTTCTTTCGCGAGGATGCGACTCCTAGAGACACGATTCTGGTTTTAAGGCATATAACTCGCGTTTCTCATTAATAACTTTGGTAAGAGCGTTCTTTTTTTAGGGCTCGTTTGACACGGCTTTTACTTTGACTTTTGCTTCTTGTAGAAGAGCTTTTGGAGAAAACTATTTTAATTTTTGTTTGAAAATTAATATTTAAAATCACTTCCCATTCCGGAAGTGCTTTTGGAAGAAGCCAAAAAAACCAGCTTCCTCTAAAAGCTCTTCTAACCTCCAAAAGCACTTTAAACAAAAATAGTCAAACGGTCCAAAAGCGACTTTTGGCTCTCAAAAGCTCCTTTTGGCTTTTCAAAAGTCATCCCAAACGGGCCCTTAATTGTGTTACATATACATTATCCCTTATCGATTGGTTTATCAACAGATGATGTATCAAAATTTGATTAGATCAAAATTTCATAAAAAAAAAAAAAAAAAAACCTTACCCTCATTTTCAATAACTCATCAATTGGTTAAAACTTATGTAATGGTAATTTACAACAAGCATCCTTCTTTTTTTTTTCCCCCATCAATTTTCTTACTCTTAACATTTTCTTCCTTCTCATTTTGGCCAGTTAATTTTTCATACTCGCATTATTTTTAATTTTGTGAATTTTGTATCGATTAGGTCTCAATTTGGCCACTCCATTCAATTTGGTCACATTGTCTAACATCAGACACTAATGTGGCCGACCAAAATTAATTGTCATCCGATATGACCGTTGCAAAATGACATGAAAGAAGTAGTGGCCAAACTTGAGATAAATAATGCGCAATGATCCAAGTGACAGAAATTTGTAGTATAGCGACCCAATTGACACAAATTGAATTATAGCGATTGAACAGAAAATTGGGTCAAAGGATGCTGACCGCAAAATAAAATTAACCCCATTTAGGCATACACTCGATCAAACATGTTTGCCTAAGTTTATCTCTAATTTAAATACTAAAGGCTTGTTCGGTAGTGATTATGAGAAGTAATTTTTGACCGTTAAAAAGAAAAGTGGGTCCCACTTGTGAGTGAAGAAGTAAAAAATAATGGTTAGAATAGTCAAATAATGATCAAAATTTTGATTTTTTAGGGTGAAAAATTGCTACCAAACGGGAGCTAAAAAAAGCACATATTAGCATAGCGTCACTGCAACTAGTCAAAAACTTGTCAAGTTTTTTATAGATGTAGTCAATGGTGGAAAATAAATCATAGTCGAACCCCGGTGAGTTTAATATTGGATCATCATAACGTAAAAACAACCAACAGAACTCAAAATCCATAACATTTCTTAACAATATTGCTCTTACAAAACCAATTTTCTTTAATGGATTTCTAAAGATATATCATGCTCACAAAATTTCATACATTGTGCATTGAACTGACTACAAAGTGTTGTGACTCGAACCCGGTTCTTTGTGCTCCCATAATTTTCAGCTAAAGACGTTTTATGGAAATGCGATTTATAAAGTGAACTTTATACTAGATGCTGACACTTAGCACATCATAAACCGTTGGATAAGTCAATTGGTCTTAGTGATGTATACACGCTTGGACGTTTCGTTTGGCCTCAGATAATTTTCTGGCTTTTCATTTTCGAGAGGGTTCATCTTTTGTGAGTGGCTAGGGTTTTCTGATTCGCCATTATTTTGAACATCTCATTCGAAATGATACTTTGAGAGTTAAGTCTTGAATACATGTGATTTCTTGTGTGAAATCTGGAATAGTTGTGAGAACTAGAGTTCTGGTTTCGTGAAGTCAGATCAGCAGTTTCTTGTGTGATTCGAGCCAGATTTGTTGGTTCCTTGTGAAGAGATAAGTCTCTTATATTGTATTCTGATATTAGCTAAACGTTTGTAACCTTCGTTGCCAATTTAAGGCATTATAGTGCAACCGTGCAATATCCGTTCTTGAATGGATGCTCAACAAGGGACTAGGTTTTAAAAGGATCACCGAACCTATGGGACTTCGATCAAAAAATTCCTCTGTATTCAGTTTTATTTTTTTGCAAGTTTTAATTTCTGTTATTAATTGATCCTTAGTATCTTGTGTTTAATATTGTGTTTGGGCTTTTCAGTGGTATCAGAGCACTAAACTGGGAACAAGATACCTGGATCTTGGAAGGAAGGCACTGATTTGTTTCAAATCCAAAAAATTTTGGAACTGCTTTTAAGCAGGATAAAGGATATCGAGTTTTTACAACTCACTGGGTGAGATCTTTCTGAATCTTTTCGAAAATTTATTTTCTAAATTCGATTTCTGGATTTTTCCCTTTGACTTACCATACACTAAAACCCTCTAGAAAATATTCTTTGTCCAGAGGCTCCTACGAGGCCTTGGGAATCTAAGATAAATCCAGTACGTGTGTGTATCTGGAGGGTCTTTGAATGAGAAGTCACTGAAACATAATTTTGTGATCTCTGATATTGTATTCCTTATATTATTTTTGACTGCCTGTCCTTCTGTGTTTAAACTTGTGACACTGCTGTAATTGTTATTACATAAAACTTGAAATAAATTGTTCCTTGTATTCTTGATTCATATCTAAGAACTCTGTGTTATATTGATATGGCTACTGCTAAGTGATAAGTGTATTTTCTACACTTATTCGGGGCTCTAAACTATATAATTTTATTGTTCTTTTGGCAAAGTATGATCTAAATTTTATTGTATTAATTTTCTTAGGTAAAACTCGTGCTTGGACGAAGAAGGAAAGGAAAGAAGCAAAAAAATGGCGAAAAGTGACAAAATCCAAAACACGGGGATTAAATTGGCCATTGATGGAAGTTGGAGACCAAGGCATACAAGTCAAAAAGTGGAGGGTTTGAGATGCAATTATTCAGGGACCAAAGCTGAAAATTTTCCTAGGTTTTACTATTAAAAACCATGCAGATCTTGGGGAGAAGAAGAACGGCCGAGAGAAAGAAAAAAGGAGAAAACCCTAGAGAAGAAAGAAAAAAAAAACAGCCGGGAGTTTTTGGGAGGATTTTTTGGCAACCAATTGGAGAGATTAACCGACACAAAATAGAGCTGCTGGAATTGAACAAGATACATATACTAGTGCGTGGTTTGCAACTGAATTTTCGGGAAGACATCGGCTATGGTTGGAGTATGAAAGGCAGCTGCTTGAGAAATTGTTGAGGGATTCACACATATAATTGGGTAGCAAATTGGAGGGGAGTTGACAAAAAAAAAATACAATCTGGTCGGCATCTTTGGGAGGAGAAAGAAAAAAAAAGACTGCCTTCTGCTGGAAGAAATTGCCGACAGGAAAGAAGGAGAGACACACATATACACAAAAAAAGACAGCAGAATTTGAACTTCAAAAGGGCTGCCGACTGCTGTAGTGGGAAAGATATATGTATATACATTCATGCACATGCAAAAGGAGGAGAATTGGAGAAAAACCTAGAAAATATTTGTTCTGGGGCTGAATTTTATATACTTTATACACATCAAAAGGCAGAAACGGCTGGAAGAAGATAGAGAAAATAAACCATAGAAAAAGACAGCTAGAGAGAGGAGAATTCGGTTGCCAATTGGTTGAGATTATACAAACATTGGGCTGATTTTTTTTACTGATACAACCCACGCAATTGATCGGAAGACACATTGAAAAGGCGGCTGCTGGGAGTTTAATTACACGCCAATTGGGGAAAAATATATCTATCTAGACAAGCCACACGCGCGCAAAAGTGGGGAAAATTTCGTGGAGTTAATCATGTCCCGTCAAATTTCGGTGATGTTCTTCCACTTTTATTTGTTTAATTTCAACAGTATGCTAGGGTAATTTTTCTCACGTATTGGATGGATGACAAAATTGTTTAATTTTTAGTTTTAATTCGAGACCTATGTTTTTATGTTAATTCTTGCATTGTGATTTCATTAATATGCACAATTAGATTGTTCTAATGTTTGCGCACCATTAGGATAATAAGTTGCTTTTTCGTAGTGTTGGAAAACTCACGATAGACATAACACTATTATTTGGACACATGGACAATAAATATTAGGAATAATATTTGTGGCCTGTGCGATCATAAGTGATAATCCTAATTGTCAATGCATGTTCGCCACATGAATTCGAACTAGGAATAGGATCGTCTCGTGGTAAACATAAGTTTATTATATCTTGAAAAAGAATAATAAATAATTGTGGAATTATCGATCGTCGCAATTGCATAAATTGAGATAATTAACACTACTTGATAATTAGAACTAAGCGTTACTCAATGGCGTCTGAAATCCAATACATTCACATATTCGGTTTTTAAATCAACCTCCATTACTTTTATAAATTTTAGTTTTAAAAATCTGTTAACTATTCATTCGATAGTTTTAGTCACAAACACGAATTCAAATTTATCAAATACCCTAGAATTAATCCTTATTCCCTGTGGGACGATACTTTACTCATCACAATTATTACTTGTCAATGAACCCGTACGCTTGCGGGAATTCACGCGAACAAGTTTTTGGCGCCGTTGCCGGGGAATAACGGTGTTAATTTTAGTTATTAGATATTTTAGATTCGTTTTTATTTTTACTTTTATTGTTTTTATTTTCATTTAATTTTTTTAGTTGTTTTTAGGCTACCATTACACTTTTTAGGCAACTTTAGTTTATGCAAAATCCTGTCGAGCCAGATCTCTTTCCAATAGACCACGAAATTGAAAAAACATTTAGAAATCGTAGAAGAGTTCAACGTCAAGCAAGGAGAATGGCTGACAACCAAAATCAACCACAGCATCAGGTTCAGCTTCACGAGCAAATACCACAGCCAAATCAACCGAGAGCTAACCAAAACGAAGCTCATGTCTTAGTTGGGGATTACATCAATCCAATTCCCGCACCAGTGCAACCTGCTGTGGTATACCCACCTTTTGGACAACCTAATTTTCACCTTCGACCAGATGTCATCAATTTGTTTCAAAATCACCAAGACATCAGGTTCTTTGGAAAAGCCACAGAAAATCCTCATGAGCATATTTCTGCTTTCCTCATGTTATGCGAAGTGATCAGTCACGAAGGGATATCAGCAGATGCATTCCGAATGAGATTATTCCCTCACACCTTGAAGGACACTGCTAGAGAATGGTTTCTTTGTTTACCACCAGGGAGCATTCAATCATGGAACGATATGGTTCAAAAATTCACGATGAAATTCTTTCCACCTTCTCGAGTTCACCAAATTAGGAACGACATCCACACCTTTAAGCAAAAAAGATCTCGAGAGCTATCCTGAGGCATGGGAGAGGTTCAAGAATTTTTTCAAAAAATGCCCCAACATCGACATTCCCAAGCAGGCTCAGCAATATCTTTTCTACTACGGTCTAAAACAAGAGTTCAGAAATATGATAGATGCTTCAGCAGGAGGATCAGTGATGAAACTTGATGTGGATAAGGCATATGACCTGTATGAAAAAATAGCTGAAAACCAATCAATGTGGCCAACTGATAGGAAAGCTCCAAGGAAAACATCAGGGTTACACAACGTAGATGCGGTGACAGCTTTGGCCGCGCAAATGGAAGTTCTTACCATGAAAATGGACAATCTATCTAAGTCAGTCAACATGGTACACCAATCGCCACCTGTTTGCGAAGGCTGTGGAGCGGATCATGCTAGTACACGCTGTCCTTTGGCGTCTACACATGTTAATCAATCCGAAGAAGTAAGTTACGCACAGAACTTTCAGAGACAGCAAAATAATCCTTTCTCCAACACATTTAATCCGGGTTGGAAGAACCATCCAAATTTTTCATGGTCCAATAATCAAGGACAAGAACAGGGAGGAAGCAATCAGAATAAACCACCAGGGTTCCAACAGCAGCAACAGCAAGGGAGAAGGCCATCGTTGGAAGATTTGCTGGCTCAATACATTACTAAAACTGAGACCAACTTTCAAAACCAACAAGCCTCGATCAAGAATTTGGAACAACAGGTTGGACAAATTGCAGCCGCACTATCAGGTAGAGCTCAAGGGACTTTGCCTAGTAATACTGAAACAAACCCTAAGGAACAGGTCAAAGCAATCACTATACGTAGTGGCGTCCAGTTACCAGAAATACATGTAAAGCGGCCAGCAACTGTCATAGAAAAGGGACCTACCATGGACGAGGAGCAAGTGGATGAATTAGACAAGGCCGCTGAGGAAAATCAAGTTGAGTCATCAAATAGTCCACAGGTAAAGGCAACTGCTCCTGTCGAAGCATATGTTCCTCCAATCCCATTTCCACAGAGATTGCAAAAACATAAGCTCGACAAGCAATTCCAAAATTTTTTGGATGTGTTCAAGAAGCTACATATTAACATACCATTTGCTGAAGCTTTAGCCCAAATGCCCAACTATGCTAAGTTCATGAAGGACATTCTATCAAATAAGAGGAAGCTGGAAGACAATGAAACAGTCATGCTTACTGAGGAGTGTAGAGCAATTCTCCAACACAAATTACCACCGAAACTAAAAGACCCAGGGAGTTTTACTATTCCTTGTCACATTGGTAATTTGTATATAGATAAGGCATTGTGTGATCTAGGAGCTAGCATTAATTTAATACCTTTATCTCTTTTTCGAAAACTAGGTTTGGGGGAAGCAAAACCGACAACAGTTTCACTACAGTTGGCTGACAGGTCGATCAAACACCCTCGTGGTATTTGTGAGGATATTTTGGTGAAGGTTGACAAGTTTATCTTCCCAGCAGACTTCGTTATTCTGGATATGGAAGAAGATAGAGACGTCCCCCTCATATTGGGTCGTCCATTTTTGGCCACGGGAAGAGCTCTGATAGATGTGCAAAAGGGTCAGTTGATATTGAGGTTAAATGAAGAAGAACTGACAATCAACGTGTTTCGAGCTTTCAGATTTCAGAGCGAACCGGATTCTTGCATGCAGATTGATGTAATAAAAGAAGTGGTGTCAGAGGCATTCAAACTAGATCACCCTCAGGATCCGCTTGAGGCTTGTTTAGTGCATTCGCAAGATTTACCACTAGAAAATAAGGAAGCGGAAAAATGTGCACGTTATTTGGCAGCCATACCACCATTCTTCAAGCAACTGCGTTTGGAGCTCGGTGAAAGACCTACAACACCTTTACCATCTATACAACAAGCTCCAACTCTTGAACTCAAACAACTGCCAACCCATCTTCGCTACGCATACTTGGGGGAAAAGAATTCATTTCCAGTAATTATCTCAAATAGTCTTACAGAAGTGGAAGAGGATCAATTGCTGAGGGTGCTTCGAGAGCACAAGACAGCAATAGGATGGACGATATCGGATATAAAAGGGATCAGCCCTTTGCGTTATATGCATAAGATACTGATGGAAGACGATTACAAAGCTTCAATCGAGTATCAACGCAGATTAAACCCGACTATGCAGGAGGTGGTAAGGAAAGAGGTATTAAAGCTTCTAGATGCAGGGATCGTATATCCTATATCAGACAGCCATTGGGTGAGTCCAGTGCAGGTCGTACCGAAAAAAGGAGGAATCACGGTGGTTCCAAATGAAAATAACGAGCTTATCCCCACACGTACAGTCACGGGGTGGAGAGTTTGCATTGATTATCGCAAACTCAACAATGCCACAAGAAAGGATCACTTTCCCCTTCCTTTCATTGACCAGATGTTAGAGAGACTCGCTGGACATGCTTACTATTGCTTTTTAGATGGCTATTCGGGGTACAACCAGATCCCTATTGCGCCTGATGATCAAGAGAAGACAACATTTACATGCCCTTACGGCACTTTCGCTTATAGGAGGATGCCCTTCGGCCTTTGCAACGTTCCAACCACTTTTCAACGTTGTATGATGTCTATTTTCTCAGACATGGTGGGTAATATCATTGAGGTGTTTATGGATGATTTCTCAGTATTTGGAAAATCATTTAAGGAATGCCTTGAACATTTGGGAAAAGTGCTGCAGCGGTGTGAGGACACAAACCTCGTATTAAATTGGGAAAAATGCCACTTCATGGTTCAAGAAGAAATTGTGTTAGGACATTTAATCTCAGCACGGGGTATTGAGGTTGATAGAGCTAAGATACAAGTCATCGAAAAACTTCCACCGTC
>NW_019263883.1:425305-426913 GCF_002742605.1 Olea europaea var. sylvestris | reverse complement strand
AAAAACAATTTGATTCCAATAAATAAAAATATATGAATCCAACCCTAAAGAAAACTACCTCCATATTTCAGTTAAAACTCAAATGTACGTGAATCATCGCTCAAACTCAAATGCTTCAGTCAGCATAACAAGACCTACATTTACGGCAACTTGACAAAATTGCTCTAGCAGATCAAATTGACTGCAGCAGTTGCTACGAGGAGGAATAAAAAAAATCCTCGGTTAGAAAGCAACAATCTTAGTAGAAAATATTTACAATTTCCCACTAAATACCTAATCATCAATTGTCTGAATTTCCCCCATCATTATTCGGTTACTAACTACGTTGAATTGAAGCACTGATGGGCTTACCTTCTTCCCTTTCTTCCCCTTCTTTTTGCCTCCTTTCGGGTTCCCATCAGTAGAATCTACACCACCATGGTTGGAGCCCCCGGTGCCAACATAGTCGGAAGTCATATCTCCCACAACCGAGGCAGTGGCTTTTCGGTCATTCCGTGCTTTAAAGGCGATATCAATAACATCCGTAGAAAGAAAATCTTTGTAATTTAGAAACTTGTCAATGAACTCACGGTTGGGATCAAAGGTGCCGAGGTTTTCTATTAGAAGAATTTCAGCTTCCGCCCTTGATTGCTTTATACAAAATTCCAAGAAACTTGTATCTAGAAAAAATGGAACAAATGATCAGCATAAAATCTAATTAAAATGGCAATTTAATGCTTATTACACAGCAACTTATACAAACCTTTTGACCCAAGAAGTCTGAAGCACTCGCTCTCACACCATTCCTTGAAGTCCATTGCCTCTGAAACAGAGTACGGTGAAAAAAGCTAATTCATTCTCCCAATTCCTTTTTAAGATAGAAAAATATAAAATAAAATTGTTCCAATAGTGGTTTACCAGAATGCTTAGTCAAGGCGTTCTTCCCTCCCAACGATTGAGCAGAGGCAGGTGATGATGATGAAACTGAATACTCCCCAGGCCTACCACCATTAGACTTCTGCCGATTCAATGACCTTCCAGGAGTTCCTTTGATTGGGGTACTTTTGCTTCCCTGACTGCCTTGGCTTCCAAGTCGAGGAAAATCTGACCTGCGGGCAATGCAGAAAGCAACTTAGCTTAACATAGAGCCATTTCAAACCTGTCTTTGCACAATTAGAAAGTTTTTTCCTGAGTTTTAAAAGGAGAACATAGACAAACAGTTTTGTCCAACAACCATGATGTCTTAAAAGAACATCCTCAGCTTATTATCTAAACAGAAGTACCAAGGGTTGGTTACATTATAGCAAGACAACAAAGGAACATCCCATATAACGAAGCCCAAGGACAAGTTCAGATTCAATGAAATTAAGCCACTATTAATTGGCAAAAATACAAAAATAAAGAAATGTTAAAGGTGTTTTTCTCAATATATTCAAAACCCTCTATTCCCTAACTACTCTCCTACTGTACCTTGCCTTTACCATCCTACATATGCAACCATGATCCTCACTCTGTGATAACCTCCAGCACCAAGTCCCAACTAAACCAACTCGTCAAACTACCACATCATTGGATCAAGTATCAAGTCACTAATGCATTACCACCATTTGATGTGCATCATCTTCAACT
>NW_019263883.1:409981-413679 GCF_002742605.1 Olea europaea var. sylvestris | reverse complement strand
CAACTCGTCAAACTACCACATCATTGGATCAAGTATCAAGTCACTAATGCATTACCACCATTTGATGTGCATCATCTTCAACTGCTCCAATTAAGCATACATGACTAAACACGTAAACATGTTGTCATTTTACTGCCAGTATTGCCAATGTTATTCAGGGCTCTGAGAAAGAAAACAGATACAGATACAGATAAAAGCCTCATTTGTCCTTCTCATCTATCAAATTCTTTGTGGAGGTACACTCCCATGTTTTTCTCAGATAGTGTAGAAATTTTGCACTTTTACGACAGCGTAAAATGCGAAATGGAGAGATGGAGGGCAGGGGGTTAAAGTAGTGATTCGTTAAATGTCTCGGAAGAAAAGGATTCATTACTCGTAGACATCTGTAATACCTCCATGAGCTTGAAATGGAGAGATAGACGGCAGGGGGTTAAGGTAGGAATTCATTACAAGTAGAAATGTCTGCGAAGGAAAGGATTCACTGCTAGTAGACATGTCTGTAATACCTCCATGAGCTTTTTTGGTATTTCTTTGATTCTTCCTTCCTCTACAATCCCTATATTACCCCGCCAGTGGGATCTTACAAAATCGACTGATGGATATGTTAAGGATGGATTTGGTAGTAAATGAGCATTATTTGACACCAGGATGGTCATTGCATTAGGGTTTTCCCGTAATCTTGTGGAGACTACCTTATTTTTGAGGTTGAGTTACGAGCTATCTTGGATGGAATTTTACTTGCTCGACAACTTGGATTATCAAACATTGGGGTTCATCGCATCACTAGGAGTGGAGCACTACGGATGATTCAAATTATTCTCAGACAGATCAAACGCCTATAATTTGACCGTTATATGTTTCCCACACATGGGAACCAGGTTGTCGATACACTTGCATCCGAGGATTGAGATCACTGCCCTTACTAGAAGTATGGACCTCTTGACCTCCCACGACGACATTTGACTCTTGTAGAGATGGACAGATACAAACTTCCTAGTATTCGAGGACGTTGGTTTGATTATCACTTGCTCTTTTGTATTGGAAGTAGTACTTCCCTTCGTATACCAATCTTTCATATCTTGCATTGTTTTGCTTTTAGGAGGTNTATATATATATACAATCAAGGAATTCAAACCCCCATTAGCTTTCTCTGGTGGAGCCTGAAAATCCACTGAGGCTGTGTTGTTCAGAGGGCGAAAAAAAAAAAAAAGAGAGCAGATAAATATAATTACATCTTTGAAGGTGCAAGCTTACCCATTCTTTTGATTCCATTTTTAATTATGCATTGATAGTACAAGGAGCATTTGATCAAATCCTAATTACTGGTAATAAAGTCGCTCGCAAATAACTAAAAATACAAAAAATTACTTTAGCTCACAGCAGGCGTAAATCAGGGAGCATTGAATCAATCCACATAAAAGCAAAACACAACAAAAGGAGAAAGAATGATAAACTTTATTGTTAATGCAAGCATCAGATTCAGAATGATAAAATCAAGTCATTTGATGCTCATAAAAGATATTAGAATAGCAAGAGTGAAAGATTCATACTGCTTTGCCTCATGGTTAGGTTGCTCTAATGGGCCCCAGAACAGATCATCATCAATTTTATGCTTTTCGTGAGAAGAAGCTGAAGAGTTGTTTTGGGCAGAGGATGCAGCTTTGGCAGAAGATGACGAAGATAATGAAGATGAAGGACCAGCCCCACGGGCAGATTGGTTTATGGCAGGTTTCTGAGGTATCAGCATTGGAGTTCCCTGAGGTCCGAAAGAAACAGTTCTTTGTTGTTCCTCAAGTATGTCCCTCAATGATGTTGGCTTCTGAAGCTTCATGGAGTCAGTGGACCAGGCAGGAGCAGGGGATGGATTTGTTGACTCTCCCTTCCAGATGACAAAATCCCCTAAAGAAGGGCCAGAGGGAACTGCAGGTAAAATTTCCCTCTGCTGTAGCTGATGAGAACGATTACCTTTGTCAATGAAATTTGATCCAGCAGAGAAATCAGGTGAAGCAGCAGGCACCGAGACTTCAGCACACGTACCTTTGGCTTTAGCAGATTTTTTACGACTCTTTTTAGCATCTTTAGCCTCAATAAAGTTATCATCGTTCACTGAATCAATTTTAGAAAGCGTAAGAGATACTGGAGCTAGACTAGATGCAGAATCAGAAATCTGCATCTCTTTTTCACTTGACTTGGTCACATTAGTTTCCCAAAATATATCATGTAATTGGTGGTTTGTGGAACTCTCAGATTTTCCCAAAATTAAATCAGCGTTGGCAGAATCTCGTAGTGTTTCACCAAGTGCCCTGTGATCAGAATTCGCAACAATCCCTGCCCAAGGAGTGGAGACACTGATGGAGCTTAGAGATGTTGAGACCTGAGAAACTGCCATTTCCGCTTGTGCTCTCCGCTGCTCCTCCTGTTGAATTTCTGATAATGATTTTGGCTTGAAATCAGGAGTAGGCTTCCAGGCTCTTTGTCCAGTATTTACTTGTGTATTGAACTGCAACGCAATTTGTCCTGGTTGATCCCTATTCTTGGAAGCCTCACCATCATCAGCAAACACATGTGCAGGCAACGAGTTTTGGTCCAGCGAAACATCAATACCATCAGAAGTAACTTTATCAGTTTTCCTCTCTCCTTGAACATTTTGCATCTCAGATGCTGCGTTATCAATTTTTGTACCCTCAAATTCTGACGATTCTGCCTTCTGAGTCTTAGAGACTCCCTTTGCTGAGTCAGATGATTGGGCCTTCAAAGCTTTCTGCTTTTTTGACTTCTTGGCAGAAGACTTTTTCACCTCCTGTGTTTCAGCCTTTTTGGTTTCCTTCACCCCAAGGAAATCATCTTTTTGATTTTCTCCTACATCTTGGGGCTCCAATGCTGTGGTTGGAGGCACTACAACTTCATTTGCCTTTTCAGAAACCAACAACTTATTATCCCAACCTCCTGCCAATTGCAGTGCATCTGATTTTACCAAATGTTCCCCAGGTGGAAAACTTTGAACATCAGCAGATGATGCAACTCTGATGGTTTGATCATTATGTAATTTCTGCTCCAATGGATATCTATTTGCCATTTCTGATTGGGGAAAAGTATCAGTGACAGCTGTTGTCATTGGAAAACCCTTCCCCTGAATGTTAATAACTTGTTCTGGCAAAGAGGCTTCCAATTTCCCTGGATGGACAGTATTCCCAAAAATTTGATGAGACAGATGCATAGAAGGGGATTCAGAACCAACATTCGTGTTGTTATCCTGGGAAACATTAGAAGGTAAAATTATATTAGAAGCACTTTCATCTTTCAAATTGGGAGTGGAAGCTTTCTCAGAACCAGTATGAAACAATTCATGAGATTGTTGAAACTGAGCATGATCCCTAGAAGCATTTCCAGCTGCCAGACCAGAAGTTTGCAATTGCACAAATGGTGACTCGGCAAGCCTTTGGTAGGGTTGATGCTCTGATAGCAAATGTGAAAGCAATAGTTGCTGCTGGCGCACTAAACGTTCCTGCTCCTCCTGTTGTTGCTGATGCTTAAGCAACAACAGTTTATCCATAAGTGACAGCTGCTGTGATGCAACTGGGGCCTGGGAGTGCGGCTGCAACAAATATGGCTGTTGCAACAAACTTAACAGTTGTGGATCTTCGGAAAGACCACAAGATAGTAGCTTTTCTGGTGTTAAGATGCTGGAAGGATTATTA
>NW_019263883.1:396279-408886 GCF_002742605.1 Olea europaea var. sylvestris | reverse complement strand
GCAACAAACTTAACAGTTGTGGATCTTCGGAAAGACCACAAGATAGTAGCTTTTCTGGTGTTAAGATGCTGGAAGGATTATTAAGAGATTGGTCTAATAAATTTGTCAACAATGAACTCTGCGACTGTGGCCTCTGCTGTTGTGTTCCCGATGCAGCTTGGGGAGGGAAATTCTGACCAGGATGCATATCCGACTTATCCTGATGTGGGTCCAACCCCCCTTGAACTGGAAAATTCAACCAACCACTAGTTCCATTGTTGACATTATTTGTAGATCTGTCTGGCAAGCCTTGAAGTATAGACATTAAGTCAACATTCTGAGAACTATGCTGTGCACAAGCATTATCTAAAATTGATGAGTTAAGATTCGAATGTGCCAGTAAGGAGTCATTTACAACATCTGTCTTTGCCGAATGGGAAGCTAAATCTCTTCCAGGCCAATATGAATAGGGATTCGTCAGAGATCTCTGCCTCTCCAGTGACATCTTTTTTGCCAACAGATAAGCGTCATCCCCACTACCAGCTCCCGCAGAAGGTAATGCATTTG
Source organism: Olea europaea var. sylvestris (assembly GCF_002742605.1). Lineage (NCBI taxonomy): Eukaryota > Viridiplantae > Streptophyta > Magnoliopsida > Lamiales > Oleaceae > Olea > Olea europaea. The sequence goes on along the minus strand of NW_019263883.1, from coordinate 408,340 downwards.
AATTGATCCCCATGTATCCATGCATATCTGTAGAGCAAAGTAAATGTTCACATAAGACTAAGAAAATGGGAATAAAAGGAAGCCTGGCCAAATTTTTATTTTATTTTTTTAAAACATAAAAGGACACAAACCTTCAGCGAGAGCAAACTTCTCAAGGGGCGCACTAATTGCACTGCCAGACATCAGTGACTCCAAAAACCTGTTCTCAGCCTCCGTTTTCTGACCATGCACATATCTTGGCTCATTCTTTATCACATCAGCCTCACTTGAAGCTGAGTGAAGCTTCCCAAGGCTGTCGTGGTTCAACATACCAGATGCATCTTGAATTTCATTAGGCTTAGGTGTACTAAATCCAGGAGGTGGTCGAGCTTTGGCGCGCAAGTGGGGCATCACATCCCCAAGTAAATAGAATGGGGAGTCAAACGGTGCACTAGCCAGGCGCACTTGCAACTCTATGCCAAAATATCCAGCCTCAAACCATCCAATTATATCGCTTCCAGCAAAAGGACCTTGAATTTCACCTTGTGGGTCCTTATAGTAAAGAATCAGGTCCTCCGGAGATGACTGAGAATTCTTGCATGATTCCAGTTCCCTGTCAAACACTGCAGATGCTTGCCTTCTCATAATAGAATCATCACCTATCGACCATTTGAGTCCTCCTCTTTCGGCATTTGTTGAATCAGCCAATTTTTTCTCACATACACCGTGCACTTCTGTAGATGTCTCTCTCGAATCATGAATAGTTGACTTGGAACGCTCTGGGAAAGATGATCTCCAAGAACCCACATGAAGCATTGAAGAATTTTTTGGCGAGCTTGATTCTCTAGTGGTGTCCGAATCTTCATTCTGCCTATAAGAAGCACTTTCTTCTTCCAGAGCTGAAAGACAAAGCAGTTAAGTTCTTTTCCTTAGATTTATAGCTATTATATTAAAGTTAAACAGAATGAAAATTTAATTTTAAATTTCAATTGATGCATATGTAACACACAGGAGATGCCGTGCAAAATTTATTCAAAACCAGATGTTTAATCACGAGCAGGAGATGTCTTAAAAGTCAATGAGAAATAAAACTACAATGTAAAATCAAATAGATCCAGAAGGACATAATAATCAACAATTTCAGAAGGCTCTGACCAGAACATGCTGGCTACCCCAATAAATTGAACAATACAATTTGATCGATTGGAAATTCAACTGTTATATTATCTAATAAGTCATGACTCCGTTGTCCCTTTTTTGTATACGTATGATTTCAACATATCGGACCGCAGTTATCCTGAAGTCCCAAAAAAATAAAAAATAAAATAAAATAAATAAAATAAAACAACATCGACTGCACCTTCAGGATTCAACTTGTGATAAGCAGATGCCTGACAATCCTGCATTGTCTCCACTTTCGCATTTGGCCAAGAATACATATGCCTCTCTTGGGACAAACTTTCTGAATAATTTAAATAACCACCTTTTACATCATCCATATTTTCACTTTTAGGATCATCAAGAGCAAGGGGCAAATCATTTCTAATGCCTATTCACACAAAATAAAATCAATACAGATCAAAATGAGCCAATTTTTCAGTCACATAAAATGAAAATTTGATTGTGGACGTGCAAAAATATTCGATTATGACAATACCAATCCTGCTTCCTTTTGTCTGCACAGAATCAGTTGTTCGACCAAAAGATCCTTCTTTAGTGATCTGTGGAGCGCCACTACTCATGATTTCTCCATTGTCAATTCCCTTCAAGACAACCTACAGACACAAGCAATCAAATTAAATTCCAAGTAGAAACAAACCGAATTTCTTAAAACAGTAGATAATAATGCTTACCAATTCTTCAGGAGTGGGGGTGCAAAAAGCTAGAGGTTCTAAAGGTTCTTCCAGAGTGAGGGAAGGTACTTGATCAACCTCCCCTAAAAGTTTTGCAAAGGATCTCATATCAGTTATCCTGTACATATTAAGCAATTTTATTCGGCTGTATCTTAATGCAGATTGCTCTCCATGGCCACTTTCAACCTTTTCTGAAAAAGATCCAACTGGCTGTGGGGGAATATAAATATTGGTGACAGAGCTACCTCCAGAGCTAATCCTTCCCCTAACAAGAGGAAAGGTTGGAGCAGGATTTTCTCCACGTCCGCGACCATGCACAAATGTAGAAACCTGTTTGTTTGGGGTCAAAGCCTGGTGCAGAGGCTCCCCTCTGCCTCGTCTGTATGAAGTGTTAGGTCTCCATGGTCGATAGTGGTCCACATCCTTCTCATCCTTCCCATGGTACGGAGGATGAAATGGCCCTTTATCAAGCAGCATGTCAGATTCCTTGTTAGACTCCCCCCACTTCTCACGCATAGTGTCTATCTCTTTGCCGTCAGGCCCCCAGCGAGTGCTCCATTTGCTACGTTGATCCTGACTGCTTTCTCTATTTCCAGAATCAACCCATCGCTCCCCTGGGGCACGACGGGGATAGTTTTTCTATTTAGCTTCTTCCACTCCGCCTCCTTGGTAGGATCGGGGTTTTCACTTTTGGCTTCCAAGGGGTCATACAAGTCTTTACAACTAAGGAGGTCTTCCATCTGAGGCCTCCACAGTGTGTAATTGGTGGCAGTGAGTTTGATCATAGCTCCTGATGAATATTCCTCCATTGACATCTTGACTTGTAAAAGCTTTATCAAAAACTACGAGGGTTAATTGATGAACCAAGCTCTGATACCACTTGTTGTGATTCTCCGATCACGTGAAGAGAAAATAAAAGAGGAAAAATAATTCTATTTCTACTTGAATAGAATTTACAACGGAATTTACAAACTGTCAACAAAAAACCTCTCAAAAGAGTCTCTAATCTCTCTTTTATTTCTCTCTTCTACCCTCTATTTTTCTCTTCCTCTCGTGGGAAGGATTCTCACTTTTTATTGTGGCCTTTCCTCTTACTTTTTTGTGACTTCTATCCTCTTTGCATGGGACCTCTCTATTTATAGAGAAATTTGTTACAAAACTGCCTTAAATTATAGCAAAAAAAAACTGCCGTATTAAGAAAGAAACTGCCAGCCTTGCCTGTCATTTTTGGACAAAAAATCTGCTGAATTCATGAAATTTTACACCAGCATTTAATGCAAAAGTGGGCTGCCCCTTAGGTGGCTCATGCATGTGGAAATCTTGCTTCTCAAGAAACAAAATTGTGTGGCTGTCAACAAAATAGCAAGGCGGCTGAAGCTGTGAGTTTTAATTCAAATTTGCTACTTCTCTTTCATGCATGCATGTTGGTGGGAACTACTTGTTTATTAAGAAATTGAAATTTCAACAATTTTGGCATGGAAGAATCTTGAATGTGGCTGGAATATATCACAATTGGGAGAGGTGAGCTAACTCGTTATTCTGGGATTTGTAAGAGGCAATGTTGTTGTTCAAGGACTTATTCTCATTCACCTTGCTCAAGTACCTTATAAAGGACACCTGAAACTTGACATATTCCTTCTATTTATGTTGTTCTGCAAGTAAATCCGAGGCATTAGCACTTGAAAAGAAAATGCTAGAATCATTGAAAGGAAGAAACAGCAGAGGCTATTGCCTTTGGCTATACAAAGAGGGATCGCCTATCAATTATAGATTTGAAGGACCTTTTCTCGTGGGGAGGTCATATATGGCTCCAACAATAGCCTACTCTCTTAAAGCGAGCTAGAACCGATTGATTGCAACTATATAAAAATGGAGTTTTAGAATAAGATCAAAGAATTTAAAAAGTAAGAAAAGTGGACTAAAATGAAGAACTCATTATACTTAGAGTGTTGCTTCATGGACAGGGAAGGAGACAGGGTTTGGGACAGGGGCTCCTATTCCGGGCACCATATGGCGTCCCTATCCTAAACCCTGTCCCCATCCGTGTCCATGTAATTTTTCCCTTATACTTATGATATTGGATTAGAACTACAATTTCAAGGACCATATCACCTTCCAATGTTCACCACTGTCCTTCTACCTAAAACCAAGAAGACTTCTAGTTTTTATTCAGGTTGTGGTGGGCCAAATAAAGGGCGAATAAGGGCCCCAAGAGTTCATTCGATACCAGCCCTTAAATTCTTCCCCCACTAGAGTTTCGATGCTGGAAGATTGTTCGAAAAACGTAAGGAGGCATATCCTCACCAGGGTTGTAAGCAAAAATCGTCAAACCGGAAAATCGAACTGAAAATCGCATTTCAGAAACCATCGATTTGGTGCCACATGGACCCGGTCAATGAAATGGTTTTGAAGTTTTGGTTTGAGAATTTTAATTTTGGTTTAAAACCAAACCAGATCGACGAAAAAATATATAAAAATTAAAAATTTAAAAATGAATTTTTTTGAAATTTTAAGACTTTAAGTGGGCCGTAAGCCCATAAATAACAATAAACCCGACCAAAAAAAAAAAAAAAAAAAAAAGAAAAAAAAAACCAAAAAAAACCCTTCTTTAAAAATTCAAAAAAAAAAAAAAACCAAAAAACTTAAGAACGAGTTATTTTGATTAATTAGTCGGTTTATTAAAAGCGTAAACAAATGTGAGGGAAAACGACCTTTGGAGATCTGGTTAGGGCGGGAATCAGACTCAGTCCTGTCTGCCATTAGTGAGCGAAAGGATGATTTCTAAAGAGAGAGAGTGAATTTCCGAGAGAGACGCGAAGAAAACCTTTGCAAATGTGGGGGAAAATAGGTCAAGGGCGGAGGTAGGATGATATGATTAAAATTGGAGTTTAGCTTAACGGCGTGTCACCCCCGGCTCATGTTAGCACAATCCCCCGGCTCGTATGCTCATGAGAAGACGACGCAATTGTGCTAACCCGGGTTACACATTTTCAATCACATAATTTTATACTAAAGCATTTTACACGTAAATATAAAAAAAATTTCTATTTTTTAATCATACATTCTCAAAAAATTTTACGATTACAAAATCCATATTCAACTTAAAAGGGGCATAGGCTTCAATTTCAAATCCAGAGCATGTTTGAACCACATTAAAAGGTTAAAAATCTATTTTGGCAGAAGATCGTTGAAAAATGTATGGTTAAAATAAAAAGAAAAGATTTGTATTTGCGTGTCATACTATTTTATTAATGTATGGTTAAAATAAAATAAAATACAAATCTTAGTTTACCAAGTATATTCGGATAATTTAACTTTTAAAAATAAATAAATTAATTAAAATTATAATAACTATATTATTATCTCACTTTAATGAACGAAGACAATAAAATAAATTATTAAAAACTTTAAAAAATAATAAAAAATTAAACGGGTACGTAAATGTCCCACCCCCTTCCTTGCCCCTCACATCTTAAACAACTAATGGACGAATACGGGACGGAAAAATTCCCAACAGGGTGAGGGTGAGGGAACCTACTCTGTTGCAAACTCGCGCCGTTGTCATTCCTATTGTTGAACGACGTGAAAAATGTAAAAGTCTTCTTGTATTTTTGTATTTTTATCCATTTATTACATAGAGATTCCATTTTATTTGTGCTGACCTCCTTACAATGTTTTGTAAGATGAAGGCCTCATTTATAACGTTGAAAATTGTTATTTTCCAATAAATAATTATTGTATAAATGTTGAGCACTGTTAAATTTGTAACTATGGACGGATAGATGTTGGTTTTTAATTATGATACTAATTGTTGTCTGGTTTTACATTTTAGGGTGATTTTAATTGTCCATATTTTCATGCAATTTTTTGAATTTGGATACAGCAATTTCCAGAAATATATGGCGTTAACATGTTGATACTAGAATTGACGGTTCAATATTATGGTTAAACTTATGATTTTCAAGGGACGAAGAAAATTTCGAACTTAGTATTGTACATGATCTATAGTTTGATGGGTGAAATTACAAATTTTAGCGGTTTCAAGTTTGTTATGCAAAAGTTGAGTATGCCAAACAAATATAGAGTTTGTACAAATTTCGAGTTTATTCGACTAACTACATGCATACAGCCTGTTTGGGCTCGATTTTTTCATCCAAGAAATTGATTTTTTGACCGTTATTTCACTATTTCAGTCGTCATATTTGACTTCTTCTTTCATAGGTAGACCCCACTTTTCTCCTAACGGGCAAAAAATCAATTTTCAAAATCACTCCCAAACAGATAATTTTTTTTAACAATTCATAATTGCTCCACTTTGTTTTCCGTTGATCTATAAATTCAATGACTTTTTAATGATATAATATTTGCGTGATGGACATCTATGTAACGAAAGTTTCCTCACAAATTCCGCGCGTAGGTTCCTCATTCGTATTTTGGCCTAGTTTACGCCGAAACTTCATTTTCTGCTTCCATTAATTTCATATCGTGGTGCATTTTTACACTACATTTTAGTCGTGTATGTTATTCAAATTTTCAAAATTTTTTTCTTAAACTCATTTTCAATTACATATTCACGCGGTAAAATATTTTACACATAAATTTAAAATTCTTTTCTATTTTTAAATCACATATTCTTCAAAAAAAAAAAAAAAAAAATCATTATCTTCTTATTGTTTGTCAAACAGGGGCTGAATAGAAATATGCCCAATAAGTTATAAAAATCGAAATTTTACAATTTAAAGCTTCTATAAAATTCAAGAGTTCATAGCATTTTATGATTCCCCAAATTTTGAGATTCACTAATATTGAGTTTTGAGAAATCTTGAAAAGTTGTAAAATCTCGAATTTATTTTTTCGGAATATGCATACATTGCGTTGTTTAATTTAACCAATTCAAATCAACCTAATACTAGCTATGGACAAATATTAAGGGCCTGTTTGGGAGCGATTTTTTCACCCAAAAAATTAATTTTTTGACCGTTATTTCATTATTTTAGCCGTTATACGAAGTGATTTTTCTCTCAAAAATTTGATTTTTTGACTGTTATTTCATTATTCCAACCGTTATATTTGACTTATTCTCTTACAGGTGGACCCCACTTTTCTCCTAACGATCAAAAAATCAATTCTCAAAATCACTCCTAAAAAGGCTCATATTTGACTTTTTCTCTCACAGGTGGACCCCACTTTTCTCTTAACGGTCAAAAAATCAATTCTCAAAATCACTCTCAAACAGACCCTAATATTGATGGATTTTATATCACAATCGAACTGATTTGGCTTGGAAACTGGACATATTGATAACCCTAAAGTTAGGACCTACTTGGGCCAATTCAGCAGTTATTGTGAGAATTAATATTTTGATCATTAAAGATAAAAGTATATATTACCTGTAAGTAAAGAAGTAAAAAATGACGATTGAATTATGAGAAAGTAACGATCAAAAATTGATTTTTTATGGTGAAAAATCAGAACCAAATAAGGGCTAAGAGAAGGGGAAAAAATGTATTTTCTTTAACAGTTCAGAAAAAAGTAAAAAATAAAAATAAAGAAAGTAAATGAAACTTTCATAGCACAAGATTCCCGTAAACATGGCGGGGATTTTTGGCGCCATTTCTCTCAATCCGCAATTCAAGCGAATTTCGCTCTATTTTTCTCCCAATCATCCCTCTTACAAATCGTTTAAACCCTCATCAATTTGCCATTACTCACGAAGTACATATAATAAAAAATTCTGTTCTTTTGCCCTAGAAATGGCTCAAACAGCGGAAAATCGTACCCCTGAAATCGAAGAACCAAACCCCAAAATCCCAAAACTCCAACAAAACGGCGATTCTGAAGCACCCCATGAGTTCACTTCCTTTTTCCGCGTCAAAAAGCACTCAGAAAAAGCTATTTTGCCATCTAGGGCATCACCTCTTTCCGCAGGCTATGATTTGTCCAGGTAAATAATTATCCACATCCCTCAAGAATTTTTTTTTCCACACAAATGGGGTAAATAATACAAATTCTTGTTGAATTCTGATGGGTTACGGATTATGCAGTGCAACGGAGACTAAAGTGCCAGCCAGAGGCAAAGCTTTGATTCCCACGGATCTTAGCATTGCCATACCAGAAGGAACTTACGCACGTATTGGTAATTTTCTACTGTATTTCTGTATATGATTCACGTTAAATCCCTTAATCTATGCTGACGGATTTTTCCGATTCTATTATATAGCGCCACGATCAGGGTTGGCATGGAAGCACTCCATCGATGTAGGAGCGGGGGTGATTGATGCAGATTACAGAGGTCCAGTTGGGGTCATTTTGTTTAACCATTCTGATGTGGATTTTGAAGTGAAGGCTGGTGACAGAATTGCACAACTTATTATTGAGAAAATCTTAACTCCTGAGGTAACAGAGGTTGATGATCTTGATTCAACCATTAGAGGCTCGGGCGGTTTTGGATCTACCGGTGTTTAATTTTCTGCAATCAGAATGGTATATCTTGGGGAATTATATGTTCTGTGTGCTGTCTTCTAGTTGATCACATTGCAGATGTATTTGCTAGATGATCTTTATTAAAAGTAACTGGATTTTCAACACTACATTTTATGCGTGTTCGGCTGAGCTTAAAAAAATGAACTTTTTGGTTCCAAATGTACTCGCCAAAGTGATTTATCAGTCTGTTTGGGGTGATTTTTTCTCTCAACTGTTATTCTATTATTTCAGTCGTCATATTTGACTTTTTCTCTCACAGTTTGACCCCACTTTTTTGTAACGGTTAAAAAATCAATTATCAAATAAGCTAGATATCTTTGGAGCCTGTTTGGGAGTGATTTTAATAATTGATTTTTTGACTGTTAGAAGAAAAGTGGGGTCTACTTGTGAGAGAAGAAATCAAATATGACGGCTAGAATAATAAAATAACGGTCAAAAAATCAATTTTTTGGGTGAAAAAATGGGGCCCAAACAGCCCCTTGATCGACAAAAGAACTGTTTATTTCGAAACTCGCTTATAAATTAGTCAAACATGCTCTTTATTAGGTTGGCTCCAAGAAGAGAGAAACAAGTTGTCTGCAGGTAACATCATTTGGATAAGATTAGGTGATTGACTAACCTAAAACCAGAAAGTCATACACTATTGTTTTATTTGTAAATTTTCTTAATGAATTGCATAGAACTTGGAAAAGACATCCTGAAATAAGAATATTTAACTGCTGATAGTGAGAAAAATAATGATAACTTGCAAACATGGTTTACAAGGGTAGTAGAGACCACGGATTAAAATGTATTAGGTGAATAATTCCCCTGTTTGAGCTCCATTAATGAGTATTTTTCCACTATCTCATTTTCCTACAGTAACTAGCTGACAACACATCACATTACACATGATTTTTGTTAGCCATGGATAGGGAAAGAATGATGCCGTGGAGCCTAAAGGACTAAATTGACCTAGGATGCATTGAAAATGTACATCTTTGCCCTCCATTATTTTTAATTGGGTAATTGGCACAAAACGTCCTTACCTTTCAAGTCTATTGTGGAAAACGTCCATACCTTTCATTTTTTGGCATTTTTGCCCTCATTTCAACCTTTCTTTGCGCTGGACGTCCTTCCGTCCATATTCCGTTAGTTTTTTCGTTAATTAAAGGGTAATTGGCACAAAACGTCCCTACCTTACAAGTCTATTGTGAAAAACGTCCATATCTTTCATTTTTTGGCATTTTTGCTCTCATTTCAACCTTTCTTTGCGCTGGACGTCCTTCCGTCCATATTCCGTCAGTTTTTCCGTTAATTAAATACAAAAATACTTTTTTTTTTTCATAAACAAGGATAAAATTGTCCTCACCCACTTCACCCCTTTTTCCCGCCATCAACTTAGTCCATAAGTAACAGTAGCAGCGACATGAATCTGAAAAATACTTTAAATAATTAAATTAAATAAAGAAAAAATATCGTGAATACATTATATTTCACAATTCCACAACTACTGTTGCTGTCATCTTGTGTCACTGGAAAATTTTAGAAAGACATATTAAATGTGTAGTCAATTTATAATGAGCCAAAATGGTGAATGGCTCTTTTTGGCTCAATGGAGAAGATGAATGACTCATTTTAAATTGACTCATTATAAATTAACTACCCATTTAATATGTCTTTCTAAATTTTTCCAGTGACACAAGATGACAACAACAGTAGTTGTGGAATTGTGAAATATAATGTGTTCACGATATTTTTTCTTTATTTTACTTAATCATTTAAAGTATTTTCAGATTCATGTTACTGCTACTGTTACTTATGGACTAAGTTGATGGCGGGAAAAAGGGGTGAAGTGGATGAGGACAATTTTACCCTTGTTTATGGAAAGAAAAATGTATTTTTGTATTTAATTAACGGAAAAACTGACGGAATATGGATGGAAGGACGTCCAGCGCAAAGAAAGGTTGAAATGAGGGCAAAAATGCCAAAAAATGAAAGGTAGGGACGTTTTCCACAATAGACTTGAAAGGTAGGGACGTTTTGTGCCAATTACCCGAATGTTTAACGGAAAAACTGACGGAATATGGACGGAAGGACGTCCAACACAAAGAAAGGTTGAAATGAGGGCAAAAATGAAAGGTAGGGACGTTTTCCACAATAGACTTGAAAGGTAGGGACGTTTTGTGCCAATTACCCATTTTTAATTCTATCAATATTTAACAATCAATTGAAAAGGGTAGAAAAGAAAAAAAAATTCTTACTCAATTGACAACATTTTCTCAGGTGACCACAATTTTTGTAAGAGACGTTGTCCTTGTTGTCTAACATAGGACCCACATTTTTTGAAAAAAAGTTGGAAAAAATTGGCAAGAATAGGGGCTAAACACACGCAATATATTTAAAAAACGGTTGAATTAGCTTGAAATACAGATGGCAAGTTGTTTATAGTTCTCGTTTGGCCTCCATTCTCCTTTTTATTCTTTCTCTCTCTTATTATTAATCACATAATCTTTCATAAAATAATATTATACGTAAATTCTTTTTAACCACGCATCTTTCAAAAAAACACTATTCCAACAATTAAATTTTGAAAAGAATGAGAACCAAACGGGGTCATAAAGTGAATAACACGTTCATTTTACTTGTACCTTGAATTCTACAAAATACAATAAACGTATGTTCGGTAGTGATTATGAGAATTAAAAATGACAATTGAAATAGTGAAATAACGATTAAAAAATTGATTTTTTGGAGTGAAAATTTGCCGGGGCTAAACTCTATCTTGGGAATGGAGAACAGCCTCCCCAGAAGCTACACATGTACCACCCAACTGATATTTCTGAGGCGGTAGCCACCCTCAAGAACTACATCCCTATTCTGCATGTAAGAAGGCTATTGGATTAAGCCACTTTGCCTAAAAGAATGTTTCCTTACGCTGCAGACTCTTTTCAGGTAATTAAAATATCGTTATTATGTGCTGGTTTCTTGTATACATCAAACTGTTAAACCGATGTATGGTTTCTCTTGAGTGCGGATTTTACATCTAAATGTAATGCAATAGACATTAAACTGCCAGCCAGAGGAAAAGCTAAGTTCTTACAGAATTAATCATTGTCATACCACGAGGAGCTTATGACCTCATCGTAGTGGAGCCCACACACTAAGATTGTGGGGCCTATGCTCATAGTAATTGATCACAATTAATTGTGGACCCTGAGCTCCACTACCACCTAAACTCTAGTTGAACACCACCATTGATAGATAGTATTAGTCTGCCAAGATCTATCACTTAACTGTAATAAAGGAGGTGTTTGATAGTCATTTTTATGTAAAAATGAATTTTAGAATAGTAAATTGATGCGAAATATATAGTTAAAAAATAAGGAAATTTTTTTTATTTGCATGTAATATTATTTTAATAAAGAATGTGTGGTTGAAAAGAAAAGAGAAAAAAATGCATTTTGAAAAAAATTGCTACCAAACGGGGCCAAAATAAAGTTGCTATTTTAGATGATAAACTTGAGATGGACAAAAAAGAAAAGGAAAGCCTCCACTGACATTTTGATCAATAAATACTAGCCTCCATTACCATGTCAAACATGGGGGGCCAAATTATAATTTCTAACCCAACAACATATGGAATTTCTTTTCTGCACCCAGATCTTTATTTCTCAGGAAATCCACATCTTACAGATAAACAGTTAGTTTCTGTATTACGCATGTTAATTATTGTGGAAATGGACAAAAGTCAGAGGAACCCACAA
>NW_019263883.1:384121-394108 GCF_002742605.1 Olea europaea var. sylvestris | reverse complement strand
TCGTATGCTCATGAGAAGACGACGCAATTGTGCTAACCCGGGTTACACATTTTCAATCACATAATTTTATACTAAAGCATTTTACACGTAAATATAAAAAAAATTTCTATTTTTTAATCATACATAATTTTACGATTACAAAATCCATATTCAACTTAAAAGGGGCATAGGCTTCAATTTCAAATCTAGAGCATGTTTGAACCACATTAAAAGGTTAAAAATCTATTTTGGCAGAAGATCGTTGAAAAATGTATGGTTAAAATAAAAAGAAAAGATTTGTATTTGCGTGTCATACTATTTTATTAATGTATGGTTAAAATAAAATAAAATACAAATCTTAGTTTACCAAGTATATTCGGATAATTTAACTTTTAAAAATAAATAAATTAATTAAAATTATAATAACTATATTATTATCTCACTTTAATGAACGAAGACAATAAAATAAATTATTAAAAACTTTAAAAAATAATAAAAAATTAAACGGGTACGTAAATGTCCCACCCCCTTCCTTGCCCCTCACATCTTAAACAACTAATGGACGAATACGGGACGGAAAAATTCCCAACAGGGTGAGGGTGAGGGAACCTACTCTGTTGCAAACTCGCGCCGTTGTCATTCCTATTGTTGAACGACGTGAAAAATGTAAAAGTCTTCTTGTATTTTTGTATTTTTATCCATTTATTACATAGAGATTCCATTTTATTTGTGCTGACCTCCTTACAATGTTTTGTAAGATGAAGGCCTCATTTATAACGTTGAAAATTGTTATTTTCCAATAAATAATTGTTGTATAAATGTTGAGCACTGTTAAATTTGTAACTATGGACGGATAGATGTTGGTTTTTAATTATGATACTAATTGTTGTCTGGTTTTACATTTTAGGGTGATTTTAATTGTCCATATTTTCATGCAATTTTTTGAATTTGGATACAGCAATTTCCAGAAATATATGGCGTTAACATGTTGATACTAGAATTGACGGTTCAATATTATGGTTAAACTTATGATTTTCAAGGGACGAAGAAAATTTCGAACTTAGTATTGTACATGATCTATAGTTTGATGGGTGAAATTACAAATTTTAGCGGTTTCAAGTTTGTTATGCAAAAGTTGAGTATGCCAAACAAATATAGAGTTTGTACAAATTTCGAGTTTATTCGACTAACTACATGCATACAGCCTGTTTGAGCTCGATTTTTTCATCCAAGAAATTGATTTTTTGACCGTTATTTCACTATTTCAGTCGTCATATTTGACTTCTTCTTTCATAGGTAGACCCCACTTTTCTCCTAACGGGCAAAAAATTAATTCTCAAAATCACTCCCAAACAGATAATTTTTTTTAACAATTCATAATTGCTCCACTTTGTTTTCCGTTGATCTATAAATTCAATGACTTTTTAATGATATAATATTTGCGTGATGGACATCTATGTAACGAAAGTTTCCTCACAAATTCCGCGCATAGGTTCCTCATTCGTATTTTTGGTCTAGTTTATGCCGAAACTTCATTTTCTGCTTCCATTAATTTCATATCGTGGTGCATTTTTACACTATATTTTAGTCGTTTATGTTATTCAAATTTTCAAATATTTTTTTCTCAAACTCATTTTCAATTACATATTATTTGTCAAACAGTGGCTGAATAGAAATATGCCCAATAAGTTTTAAAAATCGAAATTTTACAATTTAAAGCTTCTATAAAATTCAAGAGTTCATAGCATTTTATGATTCCCCAAATTTTGAGATTCACTAATATTGAATTTTGAGAAATCTTGAAAAGTTGTAAAATCTCGAATTTATTTTTTCGGAATATGCATACATCGCGTTGTTTAATTTAACCAATTCAAATCAACCTAATACCAGCTATGGACAAATATTAAGGATCTGTTTGGGAGCGATTTTTTCACCCAAAAAATTGATTTTTTGACCGTTATTTCATTATTTTAGCCGTTATACAAAGTGATTTTTTTTCTCAAAAAATTGATTTTTTGATTGTTATTTCATTATTCCTTTTGATTGTTATTTCATTATTCCAACCGTTATATTTGACTTATTTTCTCACAGGTGGACCCCACTTTTTTCCTAACGATAAAAAAATTAATTCTCAAAATCACTCCCAAACAGGCTCATATTTGACTTTTTCTCTTACAGGTGGACCCCACTTTTCTCTTAACGGTCAAAAAATCAATTCTCAAAATCACTCCCAAACAAATCCTAATATTGATGGATTTTATATCACAATCGAACTGATTTGGCTTGGAAACTGGACATATTGGTAACCCTAAAGTTAGGACCTACTTGGGCCAATTCAGCAGTTATTGTGAGAATTAATATTTTGATCATTAAAAATAAAAGTATATCTTACCTGTAAGTGAAGAAGTAAAAAATGACGACTGAATTATGAGAAAGTAACGATCAAAAATTGATTTTTTATGGTGAAAAATTAGAACCAAACGGGGGCTAAGAGAAGGGGGAAAAAATGTATTTTCTTTAACAGTTCAGAAAAAAAGTAAAAAATAAAAATAAAGAAAGTAAATGAAACTTTCATAGCACAAGATTCCCGTAAACATGGCGGGGATTTTTGGCGCCATTTCTCTCAATCCGCAATTCAAGCGAATTTCGCTCTATTTTTCTCCCAATCATCCCTCTTACAAATCGTTTAAACCCTCATCAATTTGCCATTACTCACGAAGTACATATAATAAAAAATTCTGTTCTTTTGCCCTAGAAATGGCTCAAACAGCGGAAAATCGTACCCCTGAAATCGAAGAACCAAACCCCAAAATCCCAAAACTCCAACAAAACGGCGATTCTGAAGCACCCCATGAGTTCACTTCCTTTTTCCGCGTCAAAAAGCACTCAGAAAAAGCTATTTTGCCATCTAGGGCATCACCTCTTTCCGCAGGCTATGATTTGTCCAGGTAAATAATTATCCACATCCCACAAGAATTTCTTTTTTTCCACACAAATGGGGTAAATAATACAAATTCTTGTTGAATTCTGATGGGTTACGGATTATGCAGTGCAACGGAGACTAAAGTGCCAGCCAGAGGCAAAGCTTTGATTCCCACGGATCTTAGCATTGCCATACCAGAAGGAACTTACGCACGTATTGGTAATTTTCTACTGTATTTCTGTATATGATTCACGTTAAATCCCTTAATCTATGCTGACGGATTTTTCCGATTCTATTATATAGCGCCACGATCAGGGTTGGCATGGAAGCACTCCATCGATGTAGGAGCGGGGGTGATTGATGCAGATTACAGAGGTCCAGTTGGGGTCATTTTGTTTAACCATTCTGATGTGGATTTTGAAGTGAAGGCTGGTGACAGAATTGCACAACTTATTATTGAGAAAATCTTAACTCCTGAGGTAACAGAGGTTGATGATCTTGATTCAACCATTAGAGGCTCGGGCGGTTTTGGATCTACCGGTGTTTAATTTTCTGCAATCAGAATGGTAAATCTTGGGGAGTTATATGTTCTGTGTACTGTCTTATAGTTGATCACATTGCAGATGTATTTGCTAGATGATCTTTATTCAAAGTAACTGGATTTTCAACACTACATTTTATGCGTGTTTGGCTGAGCTTAAAAAAATGAACTTTTTGGTTCCAAATGCACTCGCCAAAGTGATTTATATCTTTGATTGACAGAAGAACTGTTTATTTCGAAACTCGCTTATAAATTAGTCAAACTTGCTCTTTATTAGGTTGGCTCCAAGAAGAGAGAAACAAGTTGGGGGATATACATGAAAATGGCCCAAATAGTATATAACCTTTTCCAAAATAACCTTTGACTTTTTTAGAAATTTGAAACTACCCAAAATATCCTTGGAAAAATTTAACAACCAACCCTTTATATAATAAAAAGTTTCATTTTTAGTCCTTAAAAAATCTAACAAATAAATTTGTAAAAATTATTAATGAATAATTATAAAATGGAAAAGCCCAAATATAAGAGAGGATCATATAATATAAAAAAGGTTGTTAAAAATAAAAAAGAAATTAAATTTGAAAAAGAAATTGATAAGATAGGATATCAAGAACAATTATATGCATCACAAGAAATATTAAAATGTTTTAAAGAAAACTTATTAGAAAATTTCGCTAAAGGAATTGTAAGGTCAATAATTATAAAAGATATACAAGATATAATAGATAAATTGGAAAAAAGAAAGAAAAGTATCTCAAAATATGAAATACCTTTTGGAACAGACATAGATATGATAACAAATATTGATATTATAAATTCTCAAACATTATTAGACTTTGAAGAATTACTTAAAAATTTATGAGATTAAAATTTTGATATTTTGATTATTAGATTATTAGATTTTTGTTCGCTCATAATAGCACCCCTAGAGTTGGTATCAGAGTCATAGAGATCATGGAAATCTTAAAAATAAATAATTATTATCAATGTATTGAAGAAAAAGGNTGGCATCAATTCGTTTATAATTTACAGCCGCGTGAGAACCATGAAATAATGAACTTCAAATGGATATCTATGTTTTCAAAACCGGCAGGCATTGACCTGGTGGAACTGATTGTTAATAAGTACACATATGCCAAAAAATTTGGGAAAATTAAAATATTTTCAACCACACATTCTCACATCAAAATATTTTGCACATAAACCCAATTTTTTCCCCCTATTTGCTTTTATATGCAAACTTAGGGATTTATCTTGCCTGGGACTGAGCTTACCTTGCCCACTTGAATGTACCATCCATTTGAGTTCTCAAGACCAGTTTGGTTCTATCGATACTCTTTAACTTTTTAACTACACATTCTCCAAAAATTCACTACTACAAAACACATTCCCCCCCCCCAGCCAAAAAAAAATAAAAAATAAAAAAATAAAAATAATGGGCATCAAACAGGGGCTAATAATATCAGGCCCTTTTTTATTTTTGAAATCAATTTTGATTTTTTTTCTTTGCACCATCTTGAACCTTTAAACAATGAAATGTATAAGTAGTTGATCCTACATCAAAAAATGGCAAGTAAAAGCACTTAGGAATTGGTCTATAAAGTCAGTTGTGAACCAGCAAGTCATTGAAAAGGACAGTTTAAAGGGAACAGGCCAACAACTAGTCTCTTCGCTTTCACTCTTTAAGCCCAATATATAGTATTCAAATATGATTTTTGAAAAAAGAATCACTCATTGAAATCATTAAAACTGGCAGCAGTTCAAAGGGTCACAGTTTAACAGGTTTTTTTAGCCGGTTTTTGAGCAGTTAGTAAGAAAATGGTTTTAGGTCATAACCGAACCAGTTCCCGGTTTTTCCAGTTCGGTCCTATCCGGTTTTGAGAACAGAGACAGATATAACCCAGAGAAAGGACTTGGCAATTCAACATAAAAAATTCCTACCTTCCCATAAGCAAGGGCATCTGGTTGTGCAAAGAAGTTTGACATTAGTTCATCATGGTTACTAACCATTTCACCTGAAAAAGCAAGTTGCCTAAATGTTACCAAGCATCAATTATCTTGATGTTGTAAACATAACTTTTGAGTTTAGTGCCGAGAGCAAGGAGGTATATGAAAAGAAATTAGTACCTTTCAGGTAAACAGGTTGCTGGCTCTTAACCACACCAATAAAATCACAAGGTATGACACGTCCCTGAAAGTCCAGCAGATAGAGAAGGTTTCAGCAGACGAAAACTTCGTGGGTCATTTTCATAATGATGCAAGGCAATAATAGCTTCACAAAATTCTGTAATAAATATTAAGTGTAGGCACCCTGATTTATTCTGTAATGGAGACCAACAAATAGAATCTCTTGAACATTCCTAGACATCTTATGCGTTCTAAGTATCCTGATTCATTTATAGAAAGTCAAAGCATATTTGCTCAGATGTTAAAATTTAAGCTTGGAATTTGCGTAACTATTTAACACTAGCGAAAGCATAGACCCATGATATATGATAAGTTAACATGTTCAAAAATTATCAGAAAGGCAATATTGAGGGACATGAGGTTTTATGAGAGGGACATAAAAGCGCGATAGACATCACCATACTTACGCATTATTAAATAGTGAATACAAAAATTGGGTTTTCAATCAGGATTTAATTACATAGAATAGTTTCCATTGTACTTAATTTTAGAGCACATTCAGATCAAATACTCCTATCATACTACTATGACACTCTTTTTATATTCAGATTTTGGTGCTCTCACCGCATGCAGTATATTTCACAAATGTTATTAGTGACATTTACAAACTATGTACACTTTTCAAGCCGCCTACGACACCAAAATTTTCACAGCCTCGGTCAATGAACGGTACTTCAACAGGCATAACAGACACAGAAAACAAGCATGTGCAGAAGGGGATGGTCATGGTCCCCGAACTTTGGTACTTAGTTCCAGATAGAAAGAGGATCAGAAATGAATGACTTGACTACACAATAGGCCAGAAGATCCTGTAAAACAGCAAATATCCCCCATGTGTCTCCAAGTTCCTTAATTTTCTTGGTGGAATTAGGAGAAACAATATATAAGATAAGTACAAAAGCATCGTGCAGCCTGTGCAGGAAACTTCCCCTTTCTGCTCAAGCTGAAGTTATTGCATGCTTAAATGGCTCAATCATTTACCTGGTGAA
Source organism: Olea europaea var. sylvestris (assembly GCF_002742605.1). NCBI lineage: Eukaryota > Viridiplantae > Streptophyta > Magnoliopsida > Lamiales > Oleaceae > Olea > Olea europaea. The sequence goes on along the minus strand of NW_019263883.1, from coordinate 387,489 downwards.
TTAATTGGTAAAAGCTGTGTTGGCCATTTGTTCCTGGTTCACCAAAATCAATTTCCCCTGTCTCATAGGGAAGAGGCACGCCATCAATTGATACCCCTTTTCCATTACTCTCCATACTAACCTGTATTAAATAATATTAGGATGGCATAAGCATCCTCCCAAAAAAAGCATCCAGAAAGGTGTGCAAGCAACATTATTATAAAAGAAAAAAGAAATGCCTGTGGTAAACATGCCTGCTGAATATGGGGTGCAAATTTCTCCAGTGCTTGAGAATAAGGTAAAATGGCCTGAAATTAAGTAATGGCTAATTGTTACGGTTCAGCCAGTAAAAAATTCAATGAAGGGACGTCAAAAGGGGGATATTCAAACAGACTTCAACATATATTTAACTTACTCTTGCAGGATATCCGAGGAATGACACGTTCCAAATACTCAACAAACCTAATAGCACCTGAAGGAATAATATGCAAGTCAACAACAGAATGAGTTATCTAAGAACAAATATGGGGCAAGGTCAATTCATAGAAAATGAAAACATGGAATCCAGGATAGCCAAGGTCCACAAGATCTTAAAACACACTAAAATATAAAACAATAGCAAGAAAGAAGAAAACCGTTATCTATTTTGGCCACACACGGAGACCAAAAGATTGATAATGACTTTAAGCTGGGATCTCTCAGATCCTAGCTTACATGTTACATGACTAGATCCCTGACAGAAGGCTATTCAATTGCATATCCAAAAGTAGCAAGACAAAAGGCATTCTGAGAGGGGTACATACTGGTAAATTCTTCTCAAAAGGTGCAGAATAGAAATGTTGATCAATACTTGAAGCTCCCTTTAGGAACCTTCAAATAAAAGGGAAATTAACGAAACATGTTAGTAGCTATTGGCCCAAACAAATGAATATTGTGAAAAAACGTGTTAAAAGTAGTTGTCATATTATTGTAGTGAACCTTGACTAGACTTATGTTTAATTATATGCTTATGTGTATGCTCAATTGTGGGGACATATATAGCTCCTATGTTGATAAGGTGGTTTGTTATCATTATAAACTCACATTACAAAATTTCCTACTATTATTCGAGTTGCCTTCATTAAGCAAAAGTATAATGTGTAACAATAACCTACAAAAATCATTAGCCTTGTTGCGACCTAAAAAACCGGCAAGTTTATCTTAAACTTAATGTCATGCAACGGACCATTAATCTCATGGTAACCGAAAAAGTATTGTTTAATTCATCTATTTCATCTTGGACTTACTGTTATCCACTGGAAAATTAAGCACTTTTTAAACAAATAATCATGTCATACGAAATTTGACTTTATGCACAAATTCACTAGAATATCTATAAGTCAAGTCAAATAGATCTGCTTATTGAATCCATAAAATCCTCCATAATTGAGTAATTTAAACAAAGAAGCTACTGTACTTCTCCACGACTGAAAACCCATATTGCAGGGAAAGAGGCAGTACTCCAACAGCACTGCAAACTGCAAAAAAAGATTTAGAGACCAATTAGGCATCATTTTGTAGCAGCCTTTTCCCAAAAAACCAAAGATACTTACCACTATAGCGACCTCCCACCCAGTCCCAGAATGCAAAAGCATTATTTGGATCAATGCCAAACTTCTCCACAAGCTGCATTAAAATAGGAGATGATTATTAAGTTGATGAATTTAAGAGGTGGTACACCGATTAGGTAAGAGAAAATACAATTTATTTAATCTACTGCATCTTTTTTTTTTTTACTCCAAAAACTTTGGGAAGTAATAACCAGTCATATAATCAAAACTTTGATCTAACATCTAAAATTAACATCTAAAATCAATTGTATAACATTAATAAGTATGAAAATGAAAATGATGTCATAATGTGTACAGTAAACTAATAATGCAAATAGAGAAAGAGAGACCTAAATTTGTTGGGGGGGGGGGGGGGGGGGGGAAAAAAAAGAAAGCCTATTAAATTGCCCCATAATCTTCTTATTTCGGCAAAACAACTCACCTAAAAATAATTATTAAAAGATTTTATTCTATGATGAAAAATTATTTGAGAATAAGGCCGAAGCCAAAGAAAATAAAAGAATAATTCAAGTTTTCACACTCTTCCGTAGCTTCTAAATTGACATCTGAATAGATCCACCGGCAGAACAACTAAACCTAATCTCAAACCCTCATCAGCGATTCAATAGTGCCTATCAATCTCTAACCGTTACTTGCACAAACTCTGGTTCATCTCACGGCAGTTAAAGTTTGTGATTACTCATTTGATGAAACAGCAATTCAATTAGTCAAGCTGGTTCCGACATAAACTCCACCCTCATCATTCACCACTTACCCCTACTCTGCACCTCGACAATACCTTCTTCCAGAATATATTTGAAAATATTTTGTAACTTCATGACATTACAATTGATTATGGAGATAAACATTTGTAAAAGCTAGCAGCATATGAACAAGTCAGTTTTCACATGATACTCGCAAATGGACATTTCCACAGTTGAATCCTCAAGGGAACCAACTTTCCACTATATTCAGACCGCAGTTGAGTTTCTCTTTGAGTTGCCAAAATTTTTATTTATCCAAGTTAGCTTGAGTTTTTAAACTACGATATTAATAACTAGCCAAGGTCAAAGAAATTAAGCATTCCTGAACACTTAGAGAACAGTAAAATCATTCAGAAAGCAATTTGAATTTATTATTAACAAACTCATATACAGGAGACTTTAAAAGTTAGATTAACACAAGAAATTATGTAAACAATGAAAAGGAAGCAGCAAAGAGAAAATAAAAGATAGTAACCGCACCGTGAGATTAGTACTGACAGCAACCATATGCTTTGCTACTGCTTGAGGCCTAGAATTGTGTCAAGAGTGAGATGTATAGATGAATAGATAAACAATTGTAGATAGTATCAGAAAGGATCAGATTTTTTTTTTATTTTTTTTTTTGGAAGGATGCCAAATTTGAAACCATCCTAGCAAGTGACAAATAGTTATATCAAGTCATATAACAAAGGAACACTTACGAGTAAGCAGTAAGTACATTATTTCCATTAATCACGAACATGTATCCATACATTCTAAAAGACGGCCCATAATCATCTCGTGTCTCCCTACCCACCTCATTGGAAAAGTTTCGTATATGTTCCAAATGTTCAGATATATAGATCTTATGCATAGAAAAAATGTTGGGGAGAACGAAAAGTATGAAAGTCTCGCTAATGTAGTCTACTATCTTAAAAATAATCAAGCTCAAAACTCGTCGACAGAGTAGTCTCGTGTGTTAGGTGCAAGATAGCACGGGAAAGGAAATGGTAAACATGAAATGACATGACATAAAAACATCAAAAGGACATCAAGT
>NW_019263883.1:383825-384104 GCF_002742605.1 Olea europaea var. sylvestris | reverse complement strand
AAAAAAAAAAAAAAAAACCCCCCCCCCCCCCCCCCCCCAAAAAAAATAAATAAATAAAAAAAAATTCCCCTTTAATAAGACTAAATTATCTGAATATTCAACTTAAGAAAAGTTACATAGCATGGATTGAATATTGAAGCGATGAAATTCCTACACTGTAAACAAGTAAATATTGGACAATAAAATAAAATTCATTTCAAATGCATGCAGAATACGGTTCCCAGTTTTTTTTTTTTTTTCTTTTTTTTTGGGGGGGGGGGGGGGGGGGGGGGGGGGGGA
>NW_019263883.1:370675-383791 GCF_002742605.1 Olea europaea var. sylvestris | reverse complement strand
GCAGGAATTATGATATACCTGTTTAGTGTGGAAGAGTAATTTCATTAAAAAAAAAAACAGCAAATAGAGATTATTCCTATTATTTACTCACCCCAAGGCAGCTGATATCCATTCCCTCAGTGTCCTAGCATTTAACATGGTCTCAGCTGTAGTGAAAGTTTTCGAAACCACCACAACTGCAATTGATTACGATGCAAAGGGAAAAAAATGGTTTTAAAATTCCAGGAGCTGAACAAATTTTGTCCATAAAGCCTTACAAGGCAAAAACAAGACAATATGAAAACAGAGATACCTAGAGTGGTTTCAGGATTCAAGCCTGCAATATTTCTTGCAACATCAATTGGGTCTACATTTGCAAGGCTTAAACAAGAAAAAAAGGAGTACAATCAGCTAAATAGTAGTAAATCGTTATAGTTGCATACTTCAGTGCATGGGCGAAGTTCATGAGGTCCATTAATGTTTTATCTCTTAAAAAATGTAATTATCAGTTCCAGATTTAATGCAACCCATCAACAAAGAATTGAATTGGACGTTGGATCATAAATCCAAACACTTAAAATGGTAATATACAGCAATCTACCCAAACAGACGAAGAAAGACCAAGTCCAAAAGTACCTTTCCAACATGAATGATTTATCTGAAGTTGCATTGAAACCCTACCCACCCAACACAAAGGGGAAATGAGAGAGCTATTTTTGGGAGAAAAGAACTAGAATCCCCTTCACAATGCACAAAGATCAACATGATGATAACCATTGCTAGAACTTCAACATTTTACTTCGCATGCAAGTACCTAAAAAATATGGTTTATTTAATTAAAAAAATTTGACTTAGCAGGCTTTCATATCCATGACATGATAAACTGATAGTCCAGATCCAAATGTCAAATACTCTTTTGAGAAAGATTTTGGGATTTCTATACTAGCTTGAGTAAAGGTCCCAATTAAAATTCTGCTAAATATAGCATCAGAGGCAGGACTTCCAAAAATCAAATTAAAGTTGGTTAATGAAAATAAAAATACCAAATTAGGCCAGCAATGCTATAGAAATAAATGATACACTAAATCAACAGGCAATATAGTTACACTTACAAACGCAGTTGACGACCACGTGCAAATTCAATAGCTTCTGGATCTGCATGCCATCAAATTTAAGTTAAATGAGCTATGAAATCGTTTGTAGACATATGATTAATGACAATAGAAAAAGGAAATTAGAAAAAGGAAATAGGAAACTGTTATAGGATTAAAATATGCTGCAATTGCATCTTATCAACCTTTTTGAAGTGCCGTATGCACAAACAGAGGTCCTAAGAAACTTCCACCAATTCCTATAGCAATTACATCTTTCAACACTTTTCCAGTGGCTCCGACCTACCATTTTTTTCAGACAATTTAATATAATGACATCGTGAAACTGACAAAACTGATAAAGATCATATTTGATGACAGAATTACCCAGGCACCACTGCGAACCCTCTCAGAAAAATCTCGGATCTTATCTAGGACTTGCCAAACATCTGGGACCACATTCTTCCCATCACTATTTATAACTGAATCCCGTGGAGCACGGAGTGCAATGTGAAGGACAGACCTGTTTTCTGTACTATTTATCTGAAGAAGCCACCAAAGGAGTAAGTGTTAGATGACAAATGCCAGAAAAACTGATGAACGAAGTTCGGCCAATTTGAAAAATGAAGAGATAGATCTTGTAGGAAAAGTTATTAACCAAAGAAAGCCTAAAACTTTCTTTTCATTTTCTTATTAATTTTGTGAACAAGTTTAGAAGCCGTTACTTGGTGTGAAAAATTATATTTTCGGGTGGATGACATAAATCATAATCACTCACCCGACACCAATGAATTACTCAGAAACATTGTTTCCCCAACCCAACAACTTCATAATACTCAGAAGCAAAGATATAACCTACTTAACAAACATTTGGTTTGAACTGTGAGATAAAACTCAGCAAAACCTTGACTTACCCGCTCTCCATTGAACATCCCGTTAATCTTTTCTTTGAGATGAGCTGCCTGCATCACAGCAATTAATCAGATTTTCACACTGTATTCCCCCCCAGAAGTAATTTTTCAACTCTAACTCACCTTTGCTAAATTGTGGAGCTTATTCAAGGTGTCAAAATTGGCACGTTGCCTTGAATAGTCCAACAAAACTCCATCAAAATCGCTGTACGAAATAGTAATAAGAAATAAATAAACACAGGTAACTGCATAGAGCCCGATCTTAAATTCAAACTTCGGAATATCATACATGATCATAGACTTGCATCGCACGGTGTCAGACATCAAATCACGCAAATGGATCTTCTCAATGTCCTCAACATGTGCCTGGTGGAAATGCACAAGTATGCTACGTCAACACGCACATCTAAACAAATCGAAAAATCCTAAAAGGTGAAACTTTGAATTTACCTTCAAATCCTTCCATGCCCCGGTTTCATAGATTAGTGAAGATGACGCCATCTACAAGGATTTCAATGCAATTTCACAAATGAAATTATAAATTCAAGAGCCAATACAAGTTTCTAGTGTATACTGAAGAGATGGTGAAGGTGATCCAGAATAGCACTGCAGAAAAGAAAATTAATAATGAAAAACAAAAAAGGCAAGATCGCACGCGTGAAGGGAAAGCGTATGCTGACTGACGTTGATGCATCTCGCTTTTTGGGCGGCGATTCTTTGTTTTGCTAAAGTATACTCAAACGGCGTCGTGGAATTTTTGAAAATCTACGTTTCGAAAAATTAAAAAGTTCCATTGCCGGGAATCGAACCCGGGTCTCCTGGGTGAAAGCCAGATATCCTAACCGCTGGACGACAATGGAAGGATGGTAAGATTTGTTCCATTATTCTTTAAATTATGTTCAACTTAATTTAGACAACCTAACCACTGGACGACGATGGAAAGCTACCGGGAATTTATTTCATTGTTTTATATATGAGCTTTTAGGGCATCGTCAATGGACAAACTTCTAGTACAAAATAGTGCAACATGAATAGCGTTGTACCATTTTTTGCACCAAATGGTGTAATGTCCATTTTGCTCTTATTTTTCATTTTTCAAAGATAATAGTTAAGGGTATTTGTGTCATTTTCATTCTATAATAATAATGATAATGATAATGATGATTATGATAATAATTATTACTTAATTAATTACACTATTAATTATATTATTAAAGGTTGTTATTTTTAATAATTAATGTAATTGTTAATTTAACGTAAAATTTAATTCATAAAGTTTACGTTTAAAGTTTAATTTAATATAAAGTTTATATTATTAAAATTTATTATTTTTGAAAATTTAACGTAATTGTTTATCAAAAATTAATAATATAATCAATTATTTTTGTCAATTTAACATAATATATAAAACACGTGAATAATTTAGTAATCAATATATTTGTTAATTTAACAAAGTTATGATTTAGTAATTTATATAGTTATAAAATAAATAATTTTTTAAAATAAATACATTGTCAAAAATTGAAAGAATGAATAAAATAATAAAACAATGTTCATTTGGTATAATTTTTGGTGTAATGGTTAGAGAAGAATTTTGGTTTGGTGCAAAATTTAATGCAGTGTTTGAGATGACCTTAGGTAATTACATTAAAATATTCTATACTTAATTAAGACAACCTAGTTAAGCCCTTGTTTAGACTCCATTTTAATGAAAATTTGGGAAGGAACGAGTTTTGGAATAGTTTTTTTTTTTTCCCCTCAAATGTGCTGTTGAAAATGAGTTTTGAAAAAATAAGTTTTTAAAAAAATGGGGCCAAATATGGGCCAACATATTCTACGAGACATTAACGTAAACAAATGTTAAAACATTATTCACTAAACGATTGATGGGTCTAGTTCATTTAACCGCCCCAGAATATATGTAGCTTATAAGTGACATTTTTCTTAATTAATCATTCCAAAAGCATAAGTAAGGAGGCTCCTATCCAAAACGATGTGAAAATGCCAACTATGAAGATGAAGATAATAGAAGTGATGAATCCTAGACTTGCAGGCAGGTTGAATAATCAATTAGAACACAAGAAGTTAAAATATAAAGTAAGTTGTTTTAGAGTACTTTTTATGTTTTATCTACAATAGTAGTGTCAAGGCTTTCAAATGCACACACAGTACATAATTCTTCAGTGGTTTCGAATCTAATTTGGCAGCAGAATTTGAAGAATCTACTTACCAAAAAATTTGATTCCCAGAAGATTATGAGCTGGAGAGAAGAAATCCATAGCATGAATAAAACTCTTTAAGTGATGTAGAATGTAACAACAATTGCAAACAGAATGACACTAAAAACAAAAATCCCCAAATTTTAGTGCATAAGAAAAACTAATGGATAATTCTAAATGTCCGTAATGTACACGTGGAATTTCATGATTAGAGGGTTGGAAAAATTATTTTTTAACTCTTCAATGATGTTACGCTACTTGTACATCATGAACACCATAACGTACATGTACTTCAACTCATCTGGTATTCTAAATGAGAGAACTTATGCCTCAACCAGGCCATGCCCTGAAAATTTTAATTCCAAAATACTACGAACACAGACTACATTTCATATGCATTAATTTGTACAAGTATGAACATAAGAAGGAGGTAATAAAATGAAAATAAGAAGTTACTGTTGGGAATCTACTTATACATGCACAGCGAAATTTAAAATAATTTTCGATTCCCACCAAGAATCGCCTTTGTGTTTAGATAGAAATTGTGATAAGATTGTACATTTTCCAGATCTGCAAACTTCTCTGCTTTTCTTTCAATTCCATCAATCTTGATTTGCCATCACAGTTGTCCAATTGTCCAGCCTCCAACGATGATCCACACAGAGAATAAGGTTGCAGCTTCTAGGGTTTTCTCTTGTGCCAGCAAGAATAATGAAAACCATATGGACCTCAAACCCTAACTATGTATTTATATAAACTCAAACGGACCCGGTCCGGTCCAGTCCAATATTTAATTAATCCAATTAATTTAACCCGGTCCGTGAATTAATTAATACAATTAATTAATTCGGGAATATAAATAACAAATCCAATTAATTAATTTATCCAACGATTGTTAAATTAACCAATTAACAATTTACAATCTTCCAATTCTCTTTTGTGTGCGACCCATTAGGTTCCCGACCACGATACCTAATGACGTGAAATATTATTTTGATCTAATCAAAATTGATAAATTAAAACACCCTTTTAATTTATCGTCAATTCACATTCGCCGTCCCTGATTGACATCTAGCAATGTGTCAGGGCAATACATGTGACGGGAAATGTCGCGTGGTATGACAAAACCAAATTCGTTCGTTTACCGTGAAACTATAATCCCTTCGTCAATATGATCCGATCAATTACGAGATATGGAATTGTGTCAATCTCGATCATCGATCATATCTTTCACTCTACTATTAAGTCAATATAAATCGAAAACTCCTTTTCGACTTATGAGTACACTTGGGCCAAGGATTTGATCATTGACTTAATTGAATGAAACGCAGATCATAATCTCCTACTATCTAAGAATGACGAATCTTTTATTGATCAATCACAACCTTCATACGATTCTTGACGTACCCGAACGATGTCGTATTAGCGGCCCTTTTCAAAGCAACATCCAACACCGCCAAACTATGACTGTCCTCATATAAGGTACCATGACAACTTCAAGTCAAAGGACTAATTTCACTATCGAACGTTAGAGATTAACCACTGACACTCAGATAGTTATCCATGTGGAATCTCTCGACGGGTCTCCAATGTTTTGTTCTATAACAAAACATCCACGTGTTCATTTAAGTATCACCACACTTTAACTTGTGAGATCAGTTACTTACTTCACAAGTAAGAAATGTCACACGTGATAGTCTATCCATAATAACGATATCCGTATATCGTTATTGCTTACGACCACGGATGATTTAAGATTCAATCAGATGTAATTTGTATCTCATATTCACAACTCCTTGTGATTAACAAATTACAAATATTTGAATCTACGGACTCTATTATTTATTTAATTGTCTATTAATTAAATAATAAATCTGTCATTTAATTGTATTAATTATATATAAAAGTATTTATGTCTAAAATTGATTAGATTTAGGGTATAATACTTACAGTTACATGAATAGAAGCTGAGTCTGCGGAAGATTACCATCCCGATATGAACTTTTTTGAAGCCCAGCTGCGAATGACTTTGGATTGGAGAACACCTACAACGAAGAAAAACTAAGGGCTTTATTGAACCATTCAGTTAATGTTGTATCTTTTAATGGAAGTGGGGAACAAAATCAATTCAACTTTTTCGTACTATAAAATAACGTGAATGGAAAAAAAAATGCGTAGTTTCATTAGGAGTATTTTATAGTGAAATTTTCAGAATTGGCAAAATCTTCTTCTTTTTTTCCTTCTATCCTTACATACAAGCAATTCCAGTTGATTTATTCTGAGTATCGAGAGATCACTGATGGATTTGTAAACCCTCACTTGCAAAAAGGATCTATTTAACCATATAAATAAATATTAATAAATGCCAAAAAATTGCTCAATAAACATATTTTTTCTTATTTCCAATAGATACACGACCTCTTTGCCGGATGTATGGTGGGGGCATGGGGCAAAGCAACCACCGCAGGAGGCGGAGGTGCTAGGAAATTTGCTATATGTGCACGGCCCATGTACACGCCACTCACAAGAGAGGGGGGTCGCGTCCAATAAAAAATTGCGCGGCTCCCTCTTTTGAGGGGAGTGTACATGTACATTTAGCACGGTCCAAGGTCCTAGTGGTTTGATTTCTGTGATGTCTGCCACTGGTAACAAAAACTCGAGATCTCTGTCCCTTTCTCTTGCTACCATTTTCTTCTTTTATCCTTCGATTTATATTTATATTGTTTTTTCACTTTTTATTATTTACTTTACGTTATTCAGATTTATGTGTTTTGGAACAATGCCTCAAAATCGGTCAAATCCGTTGTGCCACTCTGAACTCTTAACTGAAATTCAGGTCCCTTTCCTACGACGTCTTTTGCTTTGTATTTTTTTGGTGATTCGTCCAAAATGAAAAATGAAGAGACCTTATTTTGTAATTCTCGTGCAGTTGATTCCAAATTTGATAAATGAAAAAGGTTATGCTAGATAACAAGATTTCACCTATATTATTTATAGTCAGTCTCAAGTTCAAGTAAATGAAAGAAATTATACTATATTGACAATCAGCATAAAATTTTGTCACATCTTATGACATGAATTTTAAATAACATAGTCAAACTTTTCTTCACACCATGAAATAAAAGCTGTTGTTTCTGGAGTTTGAAATTACTCCTTCGAAAACAATCCGACAGAATCACCTGAATGCAAGAATTGATCAACAAGATCCAAAATTGTAATTCGAGCCCACCGACTTCACGATATTTCTTTAAAACGAATTTGCTGCCTTCAATGGTGCTAAAGGCGTCCAGCAATCGTTTTCCAGGATAGTACGAATTTTCGTCTCCTACGGAAGCAGCACTGCAATCTGCAGGAGTTCCAACGAACTCAACGAAATGTGTTTTATTTCGAGACAATATCAGAACGAGAGAGAGGGAAATGAGATTCAAAGCACAGAAAGTTTGCAATGAAAATTGTGTAAATTTTCTAGTAGAGAAGCATGCTATTTATACACTTGTTCGTGGCCATTTGAACAGTCATCACCTTTCAGACAACCCTCAAAAATCCGAACAAACATGTTGTTCTTAAAAGTCATGTCTGTTAAGTCGGTTAATAGTCGACTGTTTTATCGGTAAACAGACGATTGTTAAAAGAAAATAAAAAACCCCGGAATAATAAGTCAAAATTTAAATTTCATAATGTACCCGAGAATTTGATTATTTACAATTTGGCCCAAAATTTTAAATAAATTTTGTCCAAAAAAGTTAATTTAGTGCAAAGGTCCACCCGCACCCGCACCGAACCGGACTCGGACTCGGACACGGACACGGACACGGACACGGGCACGTGCTCGTGCCGATGTTTCTTTAAAACGAATTTGCTGCCTTTGATGGTGCTAAAGGCGTCCAGCAATCGTTTCCCACGATAGAACGAATTTTCGTCTCCTACGGAAGCAGTACTGCAATCTGCAGGAGTTCCAACGAACTCAACGAAGTGTGTTTTACTTCGAGACAATATCAGAACGAGAGAGAGGGAAATGAGATTCAAAGCACATAAAGTTTGCAATGAAAATGGTGTAAATTTTCTGGTAGAGAAGCATGCTATTTATAGACTTGTTCGTGGTCATTCGAACAGTCATCAGCTTTCAGATAAGCCTCAAAAATCCGAACAGACATGTTGTTCTTAAAAGTCATGTCTGTTAAGTCGGTTAACAATCGACTGTTTGGTCGGTAAACAGACGACTGTTAAAAGAAAATAAAACACCCCGGAATAATAAGCCAAAATTTAAATTTCATATTGTACCCAAGAATTTGATTATTTACAATTTGGCCCAAAACATTAAATAAATTTTGTCCAAAAAGTTAATATAGTGTAAAGCAATCAATGCCTCGTCCACACACGTAATCTAAATTGGCTTGTAACTGGGCGTCTGATGTACCAGCTTTTGGCACACACCAGGTGCCATTCTCTGCCTTTGGCGCCGGGCTCGCTGGTGCTTTTGGTTTCGAAGGAGTCTTCAATGAAAAGTAACCCGTTTAAGTCCGAAAACTCATGGATAAATGCACCAAACAAAAGTAAGGAAAAGAGGAGAAAACATTCTCGATTCTCCTTTTCAGAACCTACACTTTATCTGGAGGATAAACTCAACCTCAAGGTTTTAGGATTCTGTCTAAACTAAGACATAGATGGATATTAGTCGAGGTCGCAGTATTTAACAGTGAGGAGCCAAAAAGGGACCTCATTGTCAAGAAAAGCGAAAAACTAAAAGACATGGATGGATATTAGTCACGCTCGTAATATCCAATACCTCAAAACAGTGATATGCACGTGGCTAACGTCAAGTTCAAGATATTCATAAGTAATTTAACTTAGCCATGAATAGCAAGCAATCCGATTTAGAATGCACTAACCTGGCTAGTCTTTAATAGTCCAGCATCATAAGTCATCGTCAGATCAGTTTTAAAAAGCCCAAATGACCTCTCAGAACTTGGTCCAGGCTTCAAGTTTTCATCATATAGTGCAAAAAGGTATGTATCCACTGATTTACCACGCATCAATGGAGTTCCGACCATGGATCTCAAGTGTGCAACCAAATTGCCAGTGTAAGCCTTGGCATTCTCAATACTCGGGCCAACCTCGTTGCTGTCCCCCTTGTATGGCCAACCAGTCTCGGCAACTACAATTTCCACACCCCCGAACCCGATAGAGTTCAATGCAGATCTAACAGCATCCAACTGCAAACATTCAATTCAGAACCAAAAATATTCAAAATCTTCAAAGATCCCTTCATACAGATAGACTTACACCTAATGAATTCTGTTATTTTTATCAAATGCAAGAAAGATGAAGATAAATGAGTATGCTGCAACTCTAAATAACTTACCTGAGCATCGAACATGTTAGTATACTTGATCTTGGTGCCTGAATCGACACGGCCTGAGTTGGGCTGGAACAAACAGAAAGCCAGAGTTTCTGGTCTCGGATCACTCTGATACGCAAAATATGGATAAGGATTAATGGCGAAAGGTGAACCAGTTGCATTATTAAACCTTAACAACCTCTTCAACAAATCCAGATTGCTAGTATTAAAGCTCCCGGAGGATGGAGGTTCTGACTGTCTCAATAAAGCCATGGAATGGACAGTTGAAACCTTAATTTTCCCGCCTAAGTTGGCCGAATTAATGGCATTTTGCAGATTCTGCATCGCCGGCAACAACTGGGACATCAAATTCGGGTCACCGGACATCATCACCTCATTCCCAACGTTGATTATGTTAATTTTGCTCGCGGGATAGAACGGAATTACGTTACTGTTAATCCAGCTATTAGCCAAATTCGGGTCGGATGCCATTCCTGGTATGTCACCACTGGATACTCCGATCATGATTTCGATTCCGGTGTTTGCTAATGCCTTGATTATTGCCGGGTCGGCTCCGTACAGTCGGACCTTGTCAATTGCCGTTGATTGCAACAACTTTGCAGTGGCCTCCGGCGACGGGAGGTTGTCCGCTACTTGGCCGTAATTTATCCCGATAAACGACTCTGACTCTAGCAAAACAACAAAAACAGTTAAACTTCAAACTTGACAACTGATATATTAATATCTGTATTTTTCTAAAACAGTCATTTCAATTTGTATAATCTTGAAATATTGAAGGCTTACCGGCGAGTCGAGTAAAAGTGACGAGGATAAGGAATAGTAGACAGTTAGTGTTTAGCTGAGACGCCATTAATGAATGTTCTGTTATTTCACGAAGATGATAAGGCAAGCGAAGAAGCAAATATAGGAGGGAAGGGAGAAAAGGAGGGCAAAACTGGAAAGTACGAAGCTTTCGGTGGAGATTAAAAAAAAAAAAAAACTTCAAGTACATGCATTGTACAGACGTACATGCTTCGGCCATGAAGTTTCAAAAACCATTTATTAATGTTTGAAATCCAGGGAAAGGTAAAGCGTGCACGTGAGACCGCCACGGAGCATTTCCGGTTTTACAAGATGGTATAATATTTGTTCCAATTCTTGCTCGACTAAGACAAAAAAATGATTATCGTCCTGCTGACGGAAAAAAGGGGTGGGAAGTTCATGTTGTCATTCTTAATTTCAATACTTGTTTTGATGAAATTTCAAAATTTATGAAAATTTATCAACCAATCGAACACCAGTTTTTTTATACCACAACTTCTATAAACAGATATTTCATCACTTTTATCAAATTCCGCTAAAGCTTTGTCAAACAACCCTCTATAAAAACTAATTTCAAATGCAAAATGATTCGTTTGAAGTACATGTAATTAAAAAATATGAAAAATTTATCAGTCCAAACCATACCAAAAAAAATAAAAAAACATTAGTAATTTGAACTGAATCGTGATAACAATATAAGGATCTGTTTGATAGAATTTATTTGGGAATAATGAGTTTTAAATAGTATTTTTTTAAGAATGTGTAGTTAAAAAGTAAGGAAATTTCATTGGTTTATGTGTAAAATATTTTATTATGTGAATGCTTAGTGGAAAATTGTCTTGTAGCAAACAATTTAATAAATTGTTAATGGATGACAAACAAGGGCTAAATATCTTCCTTGGCCTCCTTTTTTTTTATTTTTTGGTCCCGATAAGCAATACCAAATATGTCTTCAACCTCTTCATGTGTTAAGAAATCATTTTTTTTTTTTTTTGCCCCTCGGGACACTTCTCCATTGGCAAAGGACGGGTTCTCTCAAAACTGGCAGATCAGAGGTCGTGGGTTCGATTCTTGAGACTCTTGGAAGGCAAGGCACATATTGGAAGACGGGATTTATCCTGGAAGGCAGGAGTGTCTTGGAAGGTAAAGCGCGACATGGGTTGACTCACTAGGTACTTTGACAGTCCAATTGGAGAGGTGCTCGAACCCTAATAAGTTGGAGACACATCCCGCGATTTAACTGGTCTGTGTGAAGAGGGGCCAGATCACAGGTCCAAGGAATAGTCGCCGACGGCGGACACCTTGATAATAAAATAAAATCACTTTTTTCCCCTTTTGTTCTTAAAAACGTGACAACATTCCAGCTTGTGGCCTAAAAAGTGTACAATACAAGCATAACAAAGAGACTGGAATTTATGCACCAAGGAAAGCAGAGCTTGGTCTTCACAGAACAATGTTGGCTTTAGGAAATTCTGGCATGAAGGAGAAATCCACGTTTGGACAGTATAATTCGGCCACAAGTAATCTCCAAAACTTTGGATATTCCAATGTTTAATCAATCAATAATGTATGCAACCTTTCAACCCACTTTCTTAATGTCACAAAAAAAAGGTCCGTGTTTAATTTAATAGGAAAAATTGAACTTGCAGAAATGCGTCTCTCAGCCGATTATTAGAATAATAAGTTGGTCATAAATCTTTAAAAAGAAATAAGTAGATCTTCAACATCTCATTATAATTGCACAATTGTTTTTTAACACTTTAGACTCTATAAAGCATGTAGAAACATGTCATGCTTCAAATATTTGATCACCAGTTAAAATTTGGAAACAAAGTTTAATTTCATAACATAACATGTGAAAACAACAAAATAATTTAACGAAAATATGAATAGTATTTTGTTGTTGGAATAGGGATGTCAACGAGTCGAGTCGAACCTACTTGCTAGCCGAAGTTCAAGCTTGGCTCGAGGAAAAATGATTCTGATTTTTTTGGCCCAAAGCGAACCAAACTTTTGCTCAACCAAAAAATCTAAGCTCGACCCGAGCTTTCGATTAGGGTCTTATTGCCCAGTCGAGTTGGCTTGTGATTTTTTATTTTTTTTTCTTTGAGCAGCTGCGTGGATGCACATCAGAATTTATTCTTTATTTTTGCTTTTTTTCTTTTAAATTCACTCACGGGTTGCTCGGCCCAATGTTCCAAAAATGGGGTTCAGCCAGAGCTACGAGTTAGACCGGATCGGACTTTTTGGGCTGAGTCATGGACTGCCCGAGCCGATTAGCTAGATTGACATATGTACATTGGGAGCTTGAATGATCGACTATATTGAAAAGTTAACAATCACCTGTGTGTGTGTGTGTGTGTGTTTTTTTTTTCTTGATTATAATCAATATTACAATTTCTACTAAGGATCCGTTTGATTGGAAGAATTGATTTGAGTGGAAAGAAAATGAATTTTAGGAAATTGAATTGTCTAGAACTTGTTATACTGGTAATTGTCAGTTAAATGTGTTTGATTTGTATAATTTTTCACATGAAAAATGTTGAAATTTTGAATTTTTTAGTGTTCCTTTGACTTTATTTTTCATGAAAATTTTCAATTAAAATGATATAATTTGTTACAATTGTGAATAAAATTTATTTTCATTGAAAAAAATAAAATAAAATAAGCTGAAAAACTGATTGCCCACCAAATACATGGGAATTGAAATTTCACAAAATCAAGGAAAAAGGGGTCACGTGGGTGGGGGGGGGGGG